>NC_089284.1:10156483-10263463 GCF_963678975.1 Dysidea avara
CTACAGGATGATTTGTTTGCAGCTGAACTCCCTACAAGGTAACTTCTTCTAGCTGATCTATCTACAGGGCGATTTGTTTGTAGCTGAGTTCTCTACAGGGTGTTTGTTTGCAGCTGAACTCTCTACATGGTAGTTATTATTTTATTATTATTATTATTATTATTATTGTGATTTTGCTGCTGAAAGACATGGATACAAACTAGGGGGTTGGTATAAAACTAAACTAGACTATAAAATACAGCAGCCGGTGTGCTGATAAGAGCTATCAGCACCCATTTATAAGTTAAGATTACAAGGGAGCAAATAAAAATTACAAGTAAACTAATTAATTAACAAAGGGGTAATTGGGGTGGAACTACACCTGTGACAAGGACAGACAACATGATAAGTACAGTAATTATTGTCATCAAAGTTTGAAGTGAACATGGTCCAGAAGATGTTGTTTAACTGTCTCTTTAGTGTTGCTATAGATAGATCTAGATTTAAAGGTGGCAGTACATTCCATAAACGTGGTAAACGGTTAAAATAAAAGCTATATTTTGTATAATTATGAACTAGCTTGTAATGAGTTGATGATCTTGTAAAACTGTTGCCGTTAAAATGGACCCACTTGGAGATGTCAAAGTGTAAAGATGGATTCTTGATGGATTTAATAAAAAATAACAAGTCATTTAGTTCACAAGTAAACATGAGGGGAAGCATCGACAACTTTAATGGTGTAGTTTTATAGGATGAAGTATAATCATTAAGAATGTACTTTGTGGCTCTCCGCTGAACCCTTTCCAAAAGCTGGGTTTCTTTGTAGCTGAACTCTCTACAATGTGACTTCTTCTAGCTGAACTCTCTACAGGGTGACTTGTTTCTAGCTGATCTCTCTACAGGGTGACTTGTTTCTAGCTGAACTCTCTACAGGTGATTTGTTTGCAGCTGACCTCTCTACATGGTGGTTTCTTTGTAGCTGAACTCTCTACAAGGTAACTTTTTCTAGCTGATCTTTCTACAGGGTGATTTGTTTGTAGCTGAATTCTCTACAGGGTGATTTATTTGCAGCTGAACTCTCAAAAGGTGACTTCTTCTAGCTGAACTCTCTACAGAGTGATTGATTTTTTTGCAGCTGAACTCTCTACATGGTGGTTTCTTTGTAACTGAACTCTGTACAGGGTGATTTGTTTGTAGCTGAACTCTCTACAGGGTGATCTGTTCGTAGCTGAACTCCCTACAAGGTAACTTCTTCTAGCTGATCTTTCTACAGGGCAAATTGTTCATAGCTGAGTTCTCTACAGGGTGATTTGTTTGCAGCTGAACTCTCTACATGGTAGTTTCTTTGTAGCTGAACTCTCTACAATGTGACAGTTGTGACTTCTTCTAGCTGAACTCTCTACAGGATGACTTGTTTCTAGCTGATCTCTCTACAGGGTGACTTGTTTCTAGCTGAACTCTCTACAGGGGATTTGTTTGCACCTGAACTCTCTACATGGTGGTTTCTTTATAGCTGAACTCTCTACAAGGTGACTTCTCCTAGCTGATCTCTCTGCAGGGTGATTTGTTTGTAGCTGAACTCTCTACAGGTGATTTGTTTGTAGCTGAACTTTCTACAAGGGGATACTTCTAGCTGATTTCTCTACAGGATTACTTGTTCCTAACTGAACTCTCAACAGGGTGATCTGTTCATAGCTGAACTTTCTACTGGGTGATTTGTTTGCAGCTTAACTCTCTACAAGGTGACTTCTTCTAGCTGAACTCTCTACAGAGTGATTGATTTTTTTGCAGCTGAACTTTCTACATGGTGGTTGCTTTGTAGCTGAACTCTCTAAAAGGTGACTTCTTCTAGCTTAACTCTCTACAGGGTGATCTTTTCATAGCTTAACTCTCTACAGGGTGATCTTTCATAGCTGAACTCTCTACAGGATGATTTGTTTGCAGCTGAACTCCCTACAAGGTAACTTCTTCTAGCTGATCTATCTACAGGGCGATTTGTTTGTAGCTGAGTTCTCTACAGGGTGTTTGTTTGCAGCTGAACTCTCTACATGGTAGTTATTATTTTATTATTATTATTATTATTATTGTGATTTTGCTGCTGAAAGACATGGATACAAACTAGGGGGTTGGTATAAAACTAAACTAGACTATAAAATACAGCAGCCGGTGTGCTGATAAGAGCTATCAGCACCCAATTATAAGTTAAGATTACAAGGGAGCAAATAAAAATTACAAGTAAACTAATTAATTAACAAAGGGGTAATTGGGGTGGAACTACACCTGTGACAAGGACAGACAACATGATAAGTACAGTAATTATTGTCATCAAAGTTTGAAGTGAACATGGTCCAGAAGATGTTGTTTAACTGTCTCTTTAGTGTTGCTATAGATAGATCTAGATTTAAAGGTGGCAGTACATTCCATAAACGTGGTAAACGGTTAAAATAAAAGCTATATTTTGTATAATTATGAACTAGCTTGTAATGAGTTGATGATCTTGTAAAACTGTTGCCGTTAAAATGGACCCACTTGGAGATGTCAAAGTGTAAAGATGGATTCTTGATGGATTTAATAAAAAATAACAAGTCATTTAGTTCACAAGTAAACATGAGGGGAAGCATCGACAACTTTAATGGTGTAGTTTTATAGGATGAAGTATAATCATTAAGAATGTACTTTGTGGCTCTCCGCTGAACCCTTTCCAAAAGCTGGGTTTCTTTGTAGCTGAACTCTCTACAATGTGACTTCTTCTAGCTGAACTCTCTACAGGGTGACTTGTTTCTAGCTGATCTCTCTACAGGGTGACTTGTTTCTAGCTGAACTCTCTACAGGTGATTTGTTTGCAGCTGACCTCTCTACATGGTGGTTTCTTTGTAGCTGAACTCTCTACAAGGTAACTTTTTCTAGCTGATCTTTCTACAGGGTGATTTGTTTGTAGCTGAATTCTCTACAGGGTGATTTATTTGCAGCTGAACTCTCAAAAGGTGACTTCTTCTAGCTGAACTCTCTACAGAGTGATTGATTTTTTTGCAGCTGAACTCTCTACATGGTGGTTTCTTTGTAACTGAACTCTGTACAGGGTGATTTGTTTGTAGCTGAACTCTCTACAGGGTGATCTGTTCGTAGCTGAACTCCCTACAAGGTAACTTCTTCTAGCTGATCTTTCTACAGGGCAAATTGTTCATAGCTGAGTTCTCTACAGGGTGATTTGTTTGCAGCTGAACTCTCTACATGGTAGTTTCTTTGTAGCTGAACTCTCTACAATGTGACAGTTGTGACTTCTTCTAGCTGAACTCTCTACAGGATGACTTGTTTCTAGCTGATCTCTCTACAGGGTGACTTGTTTCTAGCTGAACTCTCTACAGGTGATTTGTTTGCAGCTGACCTCTCTACATGGTGGTTTCTTTGTAGCTGAACTCTCTACAAGGTAACTTTTTCTAGCTGATCTTTCTACAGGGTGATATGTTTGTAGCTGAATTCTCTACAGGGTGATTTATTTGCAGCTGAACTCTCAAAAGGTGACTTCTTCTAGCTGAACTCTCTACAGAGTGATTGATTTTTTTGCAGCTGAACTCTCTACATGGTGGTTTCTTTGTAACTGAACTCTGTACAGGGTGATTTGTTTGTAGCTGAACTCTCTACAGGGTGATCTGTTCGTAGCTGAACTCCCTACAAGGTAACTTCTTCTAGCTGATCTTTCTACAGGGCAAATTGTTCATAGCTGAGTTCTCTACAGGGTGATTTGTTTGCAGCTGAACTCTCTACATGGTAGTTTCTTTGTAGCTGAACTCTCTACAATGTGACAGTTGTGACTTCTTCTAGCTGAACTCTCTACAGGATGACTTGTTTCTAGCTGATCTCTCTACAGGGTGACTTGTTTCTAGCTGAACTCTCTACAGGGGATTTGTTTGCACCTGAACTCTCTACATGGTGGTTTCTTTATAGCTGAACTCTCTACAAGGTGACTTCTTCTAGCTGATCTCTCTGCAGGGTGATTTGTTTGTAGCTGAACTCTCTACAGGTGATTTGTTTGTAGCTGAACTTTCTACAAGGGGATACTTCTAGCTGATTTCTCTACAGGATTACTTGTTCCTAACTGAACTCTCAACAGGGTGATCTGTTCATAGCTGAACTTTCTACTGGGTGATTTGTTTGCAGCTTAACTCTCTACAAGGTAACTTCTTCTAGCTGATCTTTTTACAGGGCATGTTTGTTTGTAGCTGAGTTGTGATTGGTTTGCAGCTGAACTCCCTACATGATGATTTCTTTGTAGCTGAACTCTCTACAAGGTGACTTCTTCTAGCTGATACAGTGTGACTTGTTTCTAGCTGATCTCTCTACAGGGTGACTTGTTTGTAGCTGAACTCTCTACAGGGTGGTCTGTTTGTAGCTGAATTTTCTACAGGGCGATTTGTTTGCAGCTGAATTCTCTACATGGTAGTTTCTTTGTAGCTGAACTATAATAATAATAATAATACTATCTACAATGTAACTTCTTCTAGCTGAACTCTCTACAGGGTGACTTGTTTCTAGCTGATCTCTGTACAGGGTGACTTGTTTCTAGCTGAACTCTCTACAGGTTATTTGTTTGCAGCTGAACTCTCTTACATGGTGGTTTCTTTGTAGCTGAACTCTCTACAAGGTGACTTCTTCTGACTGATCTCTCTACAAGATGACTTGTTTCTAACTGAACTCTCTACAGTGTGATCTGTTCATAGCGGAACTTTCTACTGGGTGATTTGTTTGCAGCTGAACTCTTTGCATGATTGTTTCTTTGTAACTGAACTCTCTGCAAGGTAACTTCTTCTAGCTGATCTCTCTACAGGGCAGTCCGTTTGAGCTGAACTCTCTACATGATGGTTTCTTTGTAGCTGAACTCTCTATTAGGTACCTTCTTCTGGCTGATCTGACTACAGGGTGACTTGTTTGTAGCTGAATTCCCTACAGAATAACTTGCAATGTAATATAATTGAGTAAATTATAAATGCAGCTGAATGCTTTATTAGAGTGACTGTTCTATTAGAGTATCTCGATGTCGCATTTGCTACACGTAGTTGCGTTTCGAATCATAACTCAGTGGTTTGTAATCTGATTCTTCTGTACTACTGCAAGGACTTTCTATGATGATTATTCCAGCTACATACTGATTTTCAGCTCATTGCTCTAAGCGGTTTGCCTGATAGATACGAAAACTAATAGTATTTTTATTCATAAAAATCGATCGCGTAATTTTGACATAGGTCGGGTTTTGTGTCATATCTCCATGGTCTTTATCCCGATTCCTTTCAAACCACAAAAAGGCACTCCTACGATGGTTGCTCCATCTACATAGCAATTTTCAACTGATTCCTCAAAGGAGTTTACCCTGTAGACGTGACAGACCTTCGATCTTATTTTACGCAAATAATCGGTCATAACTCCGTGAATGTTCACAGGGGCGTAGCCAGCCAATATTTGATGGTTGGGCATAACATCAACTTAACTACACGCACAAGAAACATGCTCACTTTCATGCGAGACATTATCAAAGAAAAATATGAAAAGTGTATGTACACAAGGCCTAGCTACCTATGCTATAGTGTAAATAAATGCTGCTTGCTTGCATGCATGCAACATTTACTAGCTATGCTATTCTATTAAACTTGTAGGGCAGGCATCCACCGACGATCGTCGTAGTCGAGCATCACGTGACATCAAACTGCTGAACCTACGAGAACCAACAATGTAAACATTTCATCACATATTTACTACAATCAACTGGCAGTATAGCTTACAGACCAACCACTATGTAATGCTTTTCAAGTAAACGCCACATGGCCCCGAATGAAGGCCAGGGGCGCTATAATGAGTCTCGTCACAAATATCAGCATGTCAAGAAAGTAACTTTAGTCCTCTTGTTTTTTCAACTTCTGGAGGCATGGGTACCTCCACCACTGTGGCTTACAAGCGCCTGGCCTTCCTCCTATCTTGTAAGTGGAAATCACCTTACTGTAGGGTGATGAGCTGGCTTCGCTGCCGTCTTGGCTTCTCTTTATTGCACTCTGCCATCATGTGCATAAGGGGTTCTCGCTCCTCCTCTGGTCATCCCTTTAAGGGTCATGTTCCAGCATCAGTTGACCTTGCACTGGGGGAGGGGCATCTTGGGGCCGTTTAAGCCCCATTTCCTTTTTTTCCTATTCTATGTTCTGTTTCAGCAGCTCTGTAGGTGTAGGAATAGGCTAAACCCATTTTATAGAACATCTTAGTGTAGAATTTTCTGTCCTAATACACTGAAATGGCTGATAATGCTGGAAGCAAGAAGAGAAAAGCTGGACTTGATGATTCACCAGATAAGTGCCACTATGTGTTAAATAAGCAATTAGATGTATGTGGGAAATGTAACAAGAAATGTGAGGAAGATGACGATGCCATACAATGTGATTTATGTCGTATGTGGGTACATGCTAATTGTGATAATGTTTCTCAAGAACAGTACAAAGCAATTAACACTCTATCTGAAATCAGCAACTGTGTGTACTACTGCAATATTAATGATTGTCTAACTCGTCTCAAAAGTATCATTAATGATTGGATGATCCACCAGGCTGGGCTACCCCAACCAGATCTAACTGTCTCAACCTTATCAGCAGATCTTGAGCAACTGGCTTCAGCACACTGCAAAATCGAAAAGGCTGTGTCCGATTTGTCTAATAAAATAGAAACCTTGCAGTTGCAGGAGACAAAGCTGGTTGACCAAATCCAAACAACGTCAAATGCCCTTGATAGACATACAGTCAATCCTACTCAACAAGTGCCTGATCGCAAATCCAATGTTGTTTTGTATGGTATCGATGAATGCTCTTCAAGAACATCTAGACACGAAAGACAACAGAATGATGTTAAAGCCGTTTTAGAAACCCTTAGTAGTATAAAGGTTCAGATAAACCCTGATCACATAATCAACTGTTTTCGTCTTGGGAAATTCAAACAGAATCAATCTAGGCCACGGCCCATCTTAATTAAACTCCAACGTACCATGGACGTAAATACAATTTTAGCAAACAAAAGTTCCTTACCTTCCCCATTGATTATCAAACCTGATATGTCACGACTCACCACAAGAAAGAGCAATAGAGTCAGTTTTACTAAAGGAAAGATGGTCCCTAATCAAGGCTGGTCATAACCGTAAACAAATCAAACTTAGCAACAATCGTATTTTTGTCAACAACCAACTTCATGGAGAGGTTATTAATGCAGTTTTTAAATACTCTTCATCTACAGCTTCGAATTCGTCAGCTCAACCAATGGACATAACACACACGAAACAACCGCGCTCACAGGAGCAGACTTCCTGATGACTGCTCAGCTACAAGTAGTTACAATGCTTCAAATTTCCAAAATCCCAATCATACTAAACTAAAAATCTTGAGTCTAAATTGTTGTAGTTTACGCAGTTCCAGAAAAAGAGCTCATTTCCAAGCCTTAATTGATGAACACAACCCTCATATTATTTGTGGCTGTGAATCACATCTTGATAGCTCTTATTACAACGCTGAAATTTTTCCTCCTACATATACTGTATTAAGAAAGGATCGAGTAGAGGGTGCTGGAGGTGTATTCTTATGCATTAAGGAAGGCCTAGATGTATCTGAAGAACCTGAATTGGATGTAAATGCTGAAATCATTTGGGCAAAAGTGACTCCTTCTAAAAGGGCCCCTATTTATGTTTGCTCATTTTATCGTCCACCAGACCTGTCCATTGACCCCATACTGCAATTGGGATTATCTTTGAATACTCTTACACGTAGGTTTACTGAACTACCTAATATAATAGTAATGGGTGATTTCAACCTTCCAGGTATTAATTGGTTAGATGGAAGTGGTCAGGTTACCTCTAATCCTAGCTATGGAGTAGAACTAAATAATGTATTTCTTGATCAAATTAATGATATTGGCCTTAATCAATTTGTCAATACTCCGACTAGAAACAACAACATACTTGATCTTGTACTTTCTACCTCATCTACCATTTTGGACTTAACTACTGCACCAGGAATGTCGGATCATGAGGCCGTTGTCTTCCATCATAATATAGATAACACAAATATTAATACTAAATCTGAACACAAAGTTGCTTTATACCACCGAGCTAATCTTGAGAATATTAAAAGAGACCTACTTGAATTTCAAACTTATTTTCTTGGGAATGATCCTTACTGTAAAACTGTCGAACAAAACTGGACTGATCTAAAAGGTGTAATCAATGACAGTGTTGCAAAGCACGTGCCATACAAAACTATACGTTCCAACTCCAAATTACCATGGATAAACAGAGAAATAAAGAGGGATATGAAGAGACGCAAACAATTATACAACATAGCTAAAAGAACAAAATCTAGTAATGACTGGAATGCCTATCGCAAGATTAAAAACTCTATAAATAGCAAGATTAAAGTAGCACACAATAATTATTTTAATAGAATGTTTGACAACTCATTTAATGGAAATCGTAGACAATTTTGGAAGTATATTAGAGCAAAACGTAAGGACTACCATAATATCTCCACCCTAATTGTAGATGGTGAATCTATCTCAGATACAAAGAGTAAAGCCAATGCATTAAACAACTATTTTGAGTCAGTCTTCACTAAAGAAAACTTATCTAATATCCCTTCCATGAATGGTTGCAACAACCCTGTGAATGCTCTGCCTACTATGCCAAGTATTACATTTTCAGTGGCTGGTATCCAACATCAATTATCCCTATTAGATACCAACAAAGCCAGTGGGCCAGACAACATTCATCCATATATCTTGAAGAATTGTGCAAACGAAATATCTCCTATACTGCAAGTTATATTCACTCAATCACTAGACACAGGTATACTACCTTCTGATTGGCTCATGGCCAATATATGTCCAGTTTTCAAGAAAGGAAACCGTACTAGTACCGCAAACTACCGACCAATATCATTGACTTCTGTATGCTCCAAAACTATGGAACATATTATATATCATTCCATAATGAATCATTTAAACTCAAATAGCATTCTCATTGATACCCAACACGGCTTCAGATCCCAGCACTCTTGTGTTACCCAACTTATTTCACTGATAGAAGACTTGTCACATGCTCTAGACCAACAGAAACAAACCGATGTCATTCTCCTTGACTTTGCTAAAGCGTTTGATAGTGTCCCACATCAAAGACTATTAGTTAAATTAAGACACTATGGTATCAACGATCACATCTGTCAGTGGGTCAATACTTGGCTGACCAGAAGGTCACAGCAAGTAGCTTTGGACGGTACTTTTTCTGACTCGATAGCTGTTCACTCAGGAGTCCCTCAAGGGACGGTCCTCGGCCCTTTGATGTTTCTTCTATACATTAATGATATAACAGAACATGTAAATTCGTCACTACGGTTATTTGCTGATGACTGTTTACTTTACAGAATTATCACCACCAAGGAGGATGCCATTCAACTTCAGCATGATCTTGATCAACTACACGAATGGGCAACTAAGTGGCAATTAAGATTCAATGTAACCAAATGTACTATTATGCGGTTTACCAGATCATTATCACCAATCATTTTCAACTACAAGCTAAACAATCACAACTTGGGTACATCAAACCAACACTCCTACCTTGGTGTTATATTGGACAACAAACTATCATGGTCTCCACATATTAGTAATATAGCTGCTAAGGCCAATAGAACATTAAACTTCTTGAAACGCAACCTGAGTTGCTGCTCGTCTAACATCAAAGCAACAGCCTACCTTACGATAGTACGACCGTCAATGGAATATGCTGCAGTCATCTGGGACCCATATCACCATAACAATATTCAACAGCTAGAGAAAGTACAGCGTAGGGCAGCTAGATGGGTCCTAAATGATTTCAATCGATTCAGCTCAGTCACAGCTATGTTACAGCATCTTTCTTGGCCAAGCCTTCAGCTGAGACGTAAAATATCCAGATTACAAGCACTTTTTAAAATTATACATCAAGATTATTCACTGTCAATTCCTCCTCATTTTATTTCAATGACAAGATCCACCAGAATATATCACCCACATCGTTTTATTCTACCAAATTCATCTACCTATTCATACCAACAGAGCTTTTTCTCCAGATCAATTAAGGATTGGAACAACTTACCATCTTCCATCATTGAGAGCAACAATATTGACTCTTTTTCAGCGGAACTGCAAACATTGTATGGAACTCAATAACTGTAATCTTTGTAACTACGTAGCTAAATTCATTTTATGATTGCTTTTTTTCCTGAGCATATCAGCTGTGCTGTCTGCTCAGTAACAATAAAAAAAAAAAAAAAAAAAAAAGAGTAGAGTGTGGTGGATGGGAGTGCCAACTTGGGCCGGTTCTTCTTTCTTTAAAAAAAAAAATAATAGAAAGCTTCGTCCCAGACTTATAGTAGTCAATGTACAGTTTGAATGAATCTGGTGTAAACCACTACTCGGTTAGACAAATTGTGCACGTGACACTTTATAATGACTTGACCTTTTCTCCATTTCCATATGCCATTATTGCTATCTAGAAGAGTACGTTTACCCGTTTTCTTTCATCAGCAGTAAGTTAGGCTATACGGTACTTTCCTTATCAAAAAAATATGCTTGACAAGTCCACTGAAACGAAATCTTTTGCTGCCAGCACCATCCACACTGAATCCTACTGACGATTATCACTCACTGTGACTTAGAGATACAGTACCTTGTACAGTACCACGACTATAGTGTATAGTGTACCACGCTTCGACTCCGGGCTATTTTAAATTTCGAATTTAAATCGCGCCAAAGAACGTGGCACGTGCGTCTACATGAAGTGTAATTATTGGGGTTTTCCAAGGGATTTTCCGCGTAATGGATCACGTGATACACCATTTATCTCTATCCCTAGCTTCTTCGAATCATGGCTCAACAAATGAGGTACATTTTTACGCTTTACAGTATTAAAAAGGGTTGTTTTGTGTGCTGCTGTGAATCCTCGCGTGAATTTTAAACTGGCTACTTGTGATGGTTGGGCAAAAGTTTGTGATGGTTGGGCAAGAAACTGTGATGGTTGGGCAAATGCCCGCCCATGCCCACCCTTGGCTACGCCACTGAATGTTCATCAGATTCCTACCAAAGTTGGTACAGAGATCCGCCTTAATAAGCCCTTTAAGTGTGCCAAATTGCAGCCCTATCCGAGCACGCATTCGTGTTTTATGGCGGATTTTACGAAGTGTGCGAAATGAAGAAGTAGAAGAAAAAAAAAACACGAAGAAATTGAAACAAAATTTTGTTCGCTCGTATCTCGGAAATGGCTGGAGCGATTTTCTTCAAATTTGGTGTGTAGACTCCCCTAGCTGGCCGGCACCTCTCTAGCAAATGTGGTTCCAATCGGATAAGGGATCACAGAGCTACATAGGTGTGAAAATTGCGTTTTCTTTCTTCCTGTTAATATACTCACGGGTGGCACGCCGGCTTCTTGGGCCGCACGACACACTACCGTGTGTCTTGATAGGTAGCTATGGGCTAGCTTGTTTATAACTGATAGTTAATTGCTTAGTAATTGCAATAGGATATTGTAGAATACACTATGTGTCTTGGTACAATAAATCAAATGCATTTTGCTTTTTTGGTTGAAAAACAATTTGCTTGCCAAAACTTATATATAAAATAATTACACAATTTTTTTTGCATAGCCAATACTAAGTTTCCAAGCATTAGCTAACTGTGTGACTTACTGCCTTTATAATTAATCCTGTAGCGATTGGCTAGCTTTCATGATCAACCAAGACACATGTGTACAACAAGCATCAAGAATGCATGTAGTTAAATTTTAGTATCACGCACTGTAGCTATACCAGTGCTGTAAAATATTGTAGAGTAGCGTAAAAATATTAGTGTAAATCAAATTTTTACATGTTTTATATACATGAATTATAGCTACGGTGCATGCATAAGATTTCTCATTGTGTATGTATACAGTTATAGCTATAACTATAAAAGACTAACAGCAGCTCAGGTAAAACTTTCAGAAAGCTATGCAGTACGTATCAAACATTGGGCCAATTAAGCAGTACTTATTTAAGTATAATATTATATTACTTTCCAGTGTACTTATAAATTATGAGCAATTGAAAGTAGTTTTAAGTATATACTTTAAAAACATTGTGTACTTTGTATATAGCTACATAATAATGTCAGAATTTATATATTCTACTGCATGGGCATGCAATAAGTTTGGTTTCTGGGTTTCCCACATTGCATTATATAACCATGTAATGTAGCCAGAATAATGCCACTGGTAAACACTGTGAAAAAAGAGGGATATAAGATGGTATTTCCAGTGGCTTATTGAATACAAAAAAGCTTGGTATAACCTGTGTTATACTAGCAATCTCTTGTAAGACTTCAGTTAAAGTGTTAAATATACTGAAACCATATATGTGATGGTATAGTGTGGACATTATATTAAATATAAGCTATTTAAGGTAATGTGGTAAATAAACTGAAACCATATATACAACAGTATAGTATGGATTATACTAAAGTATAAAATTTGTATAATACAGGATTTATATTAAGGCTTATTTGTATTCAATAAGCCACTGGAAATACCATCTTATATCCCACTTTTGCACAGTGAAAATTATGCTCTACAGGCTGTTTTCTTAAGAAAGCATTATACTACTAAGTTCTAACACACTTATTTGTACATATATAATATTATAATAAATAGCTGTTGATTTAGTGATAATTATATAGCATAGTGATTTGTCTGAATATACGTTTCAACCAATTTAATAATATTGTATATTACAATAAAATTACAGATGAAACATTTGAACAAGTTAAGTAGCTAATGTATACCCAACACAATATTATAGTTATTCTGTGCTTAAGCTTTATAAAATACAATAGCTATAATAAAGTGATTATAGTGAAATGTGGTACAGCACAAAGTACTTGTACACTACTGCCAGAATGTCTTGTACTTCTCCCTTGCAATTGGTTTTAGCTGGAGTACTTGTATAATTCAAAAGTTCCTTTTATTTGCATAGCCCCATGTCTGAACAAGTCTAAGAGTTTTTATTTACTGGAAACTCTCTAACCTTTTTCTCCAGCCTCACAACACAGTTGCATCATTTCAACTAGTAAGGTTACCTACACACTGAGTTCCTTCCTCACACACACACACAACTGAACATCTTGTGGGATGTAGCACCCATAGGTAGTCAATACTTACATAATTAAACATGTAGTCACACTGAGGATGCTAAGAAGGTGATACGTGTTCCTTGAGGATTTCCCTGCAAACATATGATCCATGCATCAGAACACACACAGAGTGGTGGTGGTTACCATTTTAAAAGCTTTGAGAAAGCATTGTTTGATGAAAGCATGCAGTCACTGTAAAAGATGAAGTGTGTCCTGCACTCCATGCTGAATGTCACAATATAGACACCAATATGCCAATTGGTGTGTATATTGTGATACAATGGTGTGCAGGACACACTGTATTTTTTCAGTGTTTGTTTAGTGCATCATCACATGTCTATAATCTGTTTAAAAGACAGACAAGTATAACCGATCATTTATACACATGCAATAGTTATAACTGTATCAAAAGTCACTAACGTATTCTTTCATGTGGTGTATCTATATGCAGCTTCTAAACACACTGAATCTAGAAATTGTGTATATGCATGTATTCAATGTACACGTCTGAGACTAAAATTTCAGTTAGTAGTTATAAGTGTCACTTTAAGTCCACACTACACCCAACTGTTCAATCACTTGTTGTATTGATGGTCTCTTGTTGGGATCAACATTAGTACAACTGGTAATGAGGGGCATATAGTGAGGCCAACTTGACTGAATAGACATCAAGAGAACATCAATACTCCTTGTTGGCATCTCTCTGGTTAACATCTCAATCAGCAATACTCCATAACTGTAGATATCTATCTTCACTGTTTGGTGATGAGCAGAATCTCTGTGTGTTACTTCTGGGGCAGCATATATGATAGCACCAGGACCAAGGGTTTGTGCAATGTGCGCAAACTGAGCAGAGCCAAGATCAGATAGTTTAGCTACCCATTCATTACCATCAACTTTCAGTAGTACATTAGGAGCACTGACATCACGATGAATAAGGGGGTGTGGCTGAATACTGTGCAAGTATAGTAAACCTTGAGCTATATCCATACTGATTGGATGGATTTGGCTAGGTGTGGCTCTTCTGTCAGCCAAAGCATCTCGCAAATTTGTGTCCATTATTTCAGTGAGAATGATGGCTGGATGATCAGGGACTGCTCCAATAAACTCTAGCAGATTACGATGACGACATCGGGCAGATATTCGAATTTCTCTCTCAAACTGATCTTTGTTGTAATGAGAAGCTATGCCTCTGTGGAGACACTTCGCAGCTACTCTGCGTCCTCTGTAGGTGGCTACAGTAACATAACCCCATCCTCCAGTTCCTAGGATGGTGTTACTAAGATGTATTTCATCTCGTGACACTACCCACAGTCGTTCTACTGCTTGAACAGCAACTTCAAGTGTCTCCATTCTCTGGATAAGACCAGCAATGACTGTGTTCTCCAAATAGTGACATTTAGCTTGCAGTGCTTGGGAGGTCTCCCTTTCTGTTTGTAGCTCTTGCTGTACTTGCTGCAGCTCCTCTTGGAGTACTGCACTTTGTTGTTTCTCTGTGGCAAGGTGTTCTTGTAGTTCAATAACATTGCCAGGTTCTTGTGCCTGCATTTCAAGCTCTTGTAGTTGATAATGGAACATTTCAGCCTGTACCTCCATTTGCTCTTGCTGTTTTTGTAACTGACTTTCTTGTGATTGCAATTTACTCTCCTGCGTTTGCAGCATTTGACTCTGCTTATTCTGGATCTCATCTGATTTTTCAGCTAACTCAGTTATCAGCTCACACAAGTGGAAAGGCATATCTACGTATAAAGTATTGAAAGTTGTGAATAATATAATATTGAGTCCATATAGTAACTGGAAATAAATGACTAGTACGCATGCATGGTCATGCCATGTGTCCTTTCTGTTGACTAACTATATACATAAGAGAACTTCCCTTATCTGACACCTTCTGCAGTGTATGTGCAGGTCACCTCAGGACAGCCCAAACTATGGAAATTCCTCCTATAGTTTCCATTATGTTTATTTTTACCTTGCAACAATAAGTGACAATAATTCTAAGAGGTTGTTTTTAAGCTTGACATAAATAACTACCACTCCTGGGAAAAGGACACAAGTGGTGCCCATTGTAATACCATTGATCAAGAGGAACAGAGTGGCAAACTACAGAAGAATATTATGTGAAAGTCTGCAATGAGGATCTTTTACAAACGGGAAAACCAGCAGTAAAGGTAAGTAGGTGAAAGCCAATACTCATAAAGTAGCAGTGGTTGATATTATTATTACTCCCACTATAGTAGGGCATGTGGTGAATATTTGAAGGAAGCATGGCATACAGTGATTGTGTCAAGTGATAATTAAACTCAGAACACTAAACTGTTGAATAAAAAATTCTAAACTATTTCAGCACTTATGAAATTGACCTCACCTTTGTGTTCTCTTACTATCACATGGATTTCAGACTTCATTACAATATTGTACTCAGATAGTGTATGTCCACCATCTAATCGCTGTCCCCGAAAGATCAACATTTGCTTATCAGGTGGTATATCATTTTCATCTTTAATTTTGGCCTTCACATCTTGTATTGTATCTGATGGTTTTACCCATAAGCTGATGGTTTTTCCAATCAGTGTTTTAACAAATATCTGTATACCCACTGTAATGTGTGTGCCATAAGAAAAATCATTATTACATGTTGTATACATTTATACAAAAAAAAATCTGTAGCATACAACAGGAAATATTGGCAGAAGGAAAAGTTGACAAATCTTCATTTCATCAGTGCTGATGAATTAAATATCACAAAAAAAATTTTTTGAAGGTGCTAATCTAGGTTCAATGAAATAAATGTTTACAAATTTATTCCATTCGTCAAATTCATCAACCTTTTCTTTCGTCAAAATTTTTTTAGTGAAGCACAGTATGGTGCAGAAAATGGTGTGGTCTTAAAAGATATTTTACTCACATTAGACCTGTCTCCTGTAATTTATAATCATTTTAATCTAAGGTGGCAATAAAGCAATGATGTGCACAAGAAGCCATAGCAAATATATATGACGTAACATACCATACTATACTATATTATACTACGCAATTAGTGGTAAATCAGGCGGGGGCTAATTAGGTGCTACACCATAATAAACTTACCAACTGTAAAAGCAGCTATGCATGAGTAACAGGTGAGTTGTTAGCAAAAACAACAAGCAGCTGCTGTTACACAGTTCAGGTGGAATGTAACTCATGCACCTTAACAACAAATTAACAACCTTGACAACCTGAAAACAAGCACCAGACTCCATTACAGCCTGTTACAAACATGGTATTTTCTTTGTAGATATGGGTTGAACAGCCACGAAATTTTGTATGAATGGTAAGCAATAGTGTCTGAATAATTCTGGTATCAGTATATCATATATCCATTCTATGGCTTCTTTGCTTGGTGTAAACAGTGGAACAAGGCTCTCATCTGCATGCAAATGCCATATTTTTCGACTTGTAAATCGCTTTCACTTATTGATATGTAGAATGATTCTTGTAATAGTACGCTTTCATCATGTGAAGTATTGGAGCTAAAATTTGAGGTTATTGAGAGATAACACATCTTCTGTGGTCCACTAAATACCACCGATTTCTTGCTTTGAGAGCAGTTCTACGCTTTATACTCTCTATGAATGATAGGTTCCTGTATGTGTAGTTTATTTGTATGCAAAATTAAGTACTAGCTTTTAATATGTCTTAAAATTGAGACCATGTTGAGACACGGCAGATTGTTGTCAAGAATGCGCGTGATTGCTTTAACGCCACCTTAACTGCTAAACATATCCTGTAATGCAAGCGTGTTGAATTATAGCTAGTTTAGTAGGAAACATTTTCTGATTTAGTCACCAACAATGGAGTGCATTCGCTACAAGAAAACAAACAGCTATTGCAATAAGAAATAACTTAACTCAATACAACTTAAACACTTTGTCATTATAACACAGCACAACATTGTTAGAAACTATGACTGCAGCAGACAATTATGGAGAATTGTGTTTATATTCAAAGCAGGGATCCACTCTAAAGGAATGTTTGAGCATAATAATGCCTAACCAATACTGTTAAGTCATCATAAAGGGAAAAGAGGCTGGATTTCAATAGAGATTTTAGCATGAAAATGCTAACTCTGTGCAAACACCTTGCTTTAGATGAATTATTGTGGTTTTTTCTATCATATATGGAACCAACCATAATTTCACACCATGCCTTCAACAGTTAAGGTACATACTGTAGGCAGACTGAATGCACAAACACCTCACACTATGTAGGGCTGTGAGCACATGTATAACTAAGCAAACAGTTACACATGTGTTATGCTTGGCAGTATTTAGTGTCGGGAACAGCTGTCCACTGTAAATGATTTGTTCGTTAACATATCAAAAAAGGCTATTGGAAATTGTCACATTTGAAAATTTTTACAAAGCACTAAATAGTAACCTTAATTCTTATGAAGTACGCATTAAAACAGCCTAAAAACTATTTCATGTCCTTTTTGTAGCTTAATTTAGCTTGGTCCCACCGATCAGTTAATTAATCTTGCCAACAGCCACTGTTTCTTGCCCAATAGAAAATACATGTATTTGCATGATATAAAAATAAGGCAAAGGTGTGCCCATTAGAATCCATAATTTGCCCGACAAACCATACATAAAAACAAAGCCCTTGAATTTCTTTATACAGTGGCATCTGAACTTTTGTTGTAACACTTTCATAGCGGCAGTTACTAACAATCGACTCCACCACAGTGTGTGCTCCATTCAATTTTCCATAGGAGAAATTCATTACCTCAGTATGCAAACTTCAAAAGTGTGCTGGGTTGCCCTTACCCAAATTCACTAAACTTGGTCTCATTCGATGTGTTGAATTGTACTGATTAAGAATACACCCGAACTAATGGCCTAACTGGCCATTCTACAAAGATACATCACAAAACATACAAAAAACAGGGTTTTTTTCACAGTATAAATTTGTACCTGGATGCGTAAATTTGCTGTACAAGGCTCTCTCCTCTCTTTTACATTGGCCACTATACAAAATCTTGCAATTACTCGATGCACAATGTATCAAGGATTCTGATAAATACAATCCCATCTCTATCAAATGAAGCATGCAGAAGTCATGATGCGTTGTTTGAAAGACGGTGTTATTTGCATAATTTTTAATCCATAAAAATTTTAATGTACAGTAAATGCGTCAAAGTTTTTGATATGGCCATAGTACAGTGAAACCTCTCTAACCTGACACCTACGTATAATCTGACACTATCTGCAGCACTAATAAGACTTTTTTACATGCATTATTACTACTTTCATAATGATATCCAACATTCTCACTAATCTGACATAACTTTTGGTAACAATGAACACTAGATCATAAAGGATTTACTGCATCCCATACAGAGAGTAAATCAGTAAATGCCCATAGCATTCTATACTGTCCATTTGCATGGACACACTTGGATATAATTGTTCGTTGTATGATTGGTTAGCATTGTAACAACAAAACGGTAGCCATGCATGCACTTTAATGCTTTTGTGTAGCGTAGCGTTTTAGTATAACAAAAAACCCTTACACTTTCCAGCCTTGTTTGTGGTGTGTAGTGTGGCTTAGTCATTGCAAAGTGGTCTCAAGATAATTGTTCGTATATCAGTATGTTGTTGTATTTAGTTTCAGCAGTGATATCAGGTTCCACCAACATTAGTAGACTCTCCATGATATGATATGTGTTGGTATATCAGTACAGACTACTATCATGTTTGTCAAGACAAGAGGAGTTTGTTCTTTTAAGGAGATGCAAAATATTAACAAATGTTTACTCCACAAGTTTAATTATCATTTTTATTCTAATGGTTTTCACCTTAGCCACGGTGGTAGACAGGATGCACAAGGTACAACTTACCCAATAACAAATTCACTTGTTTAAGGAGAACATAATGAACTATGTATGACTACATGCATTGTAATAATTATGACTGATCGATAAATACCTATGTGGTTCTATTTTCCTTATAATTGCTTATAAATATAATTGCAGTATAATCAATCTCTGAAATATCTGATTACAATTGTAAAATTAAGCCAACTTTTTGAAACCTTAAACCTGAGTAAGATAAACAGATTAGCAGTAGCACTATTCAGTGGCGAGTTCAGAAGCAGCTATGAAGTGTACAAGAGCACAACATAAATAACCAGCAATTTTTATGAGCCATTAAACCCATTAGCATGAACATGCATTAAAAATAATTGTGGGTGCCAGATTGTTTGGAGAGGCCACACCACCACGGGCAACCAAGCAATGCCATGAGCTTTTCAGGTCTGTCTTGAGCGTATGACTATAGTAGTGAAAATTAAACTTAATAGCCCTGTTTAGTTCCTCCAATCTACATAGCTGCAATTCAGTGTATTAGACTGATATCTCATCGGGTTCAAAATAAATTTTCTCGCTATTGCATTGGCATAGTTTTCTTGCATTGCGGTATGTCATGAATTCTTTTATTAAAAACAGGCATTAATACAAATTGCAGATGTTTTATTGCAAGAATTTCACTTATTGCACTAATTGTGTTCTTGTGGGATTCTTGTAGATCAGGTCATAATTCTACAATATAAAAGCATAAAAGTGTGTCTGATGCTGTCTGTCATGTAAGCAATGTTACTAACCTTTCAGTTCCAGGATTGATTCTTTCTGGATATTGTAATCAGCTAAAGTAGGTCCCTCATCCAGTTCTTTTCTGTTAAAGAACAGCCACTGTTGATCAGGCGGTACACCTTCCATTTCTTGAATTCTATCCTTTACATTTTCTATTGTATCTGAGTGATACACCCCAACAGATTTGGTCTGTCCACATGGTAATTTGACATATATTACCAAACCTGAAAAGGTGGCATTTGTGACTCCCATTATTACTATATCTATACTAAACAAGTTTGCAGTAAAATGCAACTTTCTTTATACTATGGCATTCAATACACTGTAGCCTTTGAGTGAAGGCACATATGTAGGAATTTGTAATAAAAATTTTCAAGCACTTTATTTTGAGCATGAATAATATGTACATACGTAGGTAGGCAAATATACAAAAAGTATTTCATCAAAGAAGGAAAAAAAGCAGGAATTTAATCTTGGAGCTTCAGGATAAAAGTTAGGGATTAAATGTCCACTATTTGAGCTTGCACACTGACAGTTGAAGCTTTCTTCATGCTCATGTCAGTACACTTGCGTTCAGCCTCAGTAACATTTTGTTGTTGCTCTTATATAGGATATCCACAAATTGAAATTCACATAACCCAATATAAACAAACTTGTGATTTCCTGCATTTGCAGGTGAGTCACCTAAGTGGAACATAATAGTTGAAACATGGGCATTTGTGATTTGCTTGACACATATGCACTTGCACTTGGGCCTATGACTCTTATACATATACATTAGACACATCACTTGTGCAAATGTTACAACTATTACATATGTAAACTTATAGCTACTATTGGTTCATTAGTGGAGCTTGCAGATACAATATACACTCAATTGGTACAGATAGATTAACAATGGACTGTCTGTCGGTTTTTACTGCAGTCACTCATTAATAATGACTCTGTTGTATGTGCTTTATTACTGATACTCAATATGGTACAACTTGCTATTGCATGGTAAGTCTTGTATATTGAATAACTGACCTGGTTCTAGTCTTAATATTAAATGAAATGTTGATTTATTCTGTACATGATAATCAGACATAGTGTATCCATCTTCTAGCTGTTTTTGTGCAAAAATCAGTCTTTGTTTACGAGGTGGTACATTTAGTTTATCTTGAATTTTGGCCTTAACATCTTCTGTTTTATCTGAATAGTGCACCTCCAAAGTAAGGTTCTTTCCAGTCAGCGTTTTGACAAATATTTCCATACCTGTATGTAATATGTGCATATAATGCTATCAATCATATTGGAATAGTACTTTTAAACCTAAGCAATTTGTCATAAGCACATGATCAACTGGTACCAAAAAATTGTTGAAAGTTAAAGTTGATGAAAGAAAAATAGTAGAGTAGCTAAGCAAAAATATCATTCACGGTTTGATAAAGCACAAAATGTGGTAAAACATTTGCTTGATTTATACCATTTCAAATTAGAAATGAATGTCTTTCAAAATGCCAAACATGCCACTCACAAAAATCAGACAAACCAATAGAAAATGCACATGGAAGCCATATAAAACATACACAATAGGTGTATACTAAAGGTTTGCATTTTTACTGACAAGCAAAGGATTTATCAGATCCAGAATATTTTGTCATTTTTGTCTTTGTTTGCAATAATCAATATTTAATAACCATTAAAAAGTCAGATCCAGAAGGTGATCAAGGAAGTGTCCATCCAGGGTAGTAGTAATTATTTTTATAATTTATAGAAGCATCTTTATGAAACCATACTGTATGGCCTAAATATTTCGAGGGGCAAGGTTAAGCAAAATAATAAAAATATTTTTTTTCCTACAGATTTGCAAACAAACCCAAAAATGCATATAATACGGTATACACCTTGTGTGTGCAAAATGTAATCTCTATTAAACTGAGTTTATACTACCTAATCCAAAACAGCCAAGCTGTAAAAGCGGCACAAAATCCACCTGAATTGTCGTTATTAACATCTTTACCGTTAACCTACCATCACAGCCATTTCTTGGCTGCCACCTTGGATTTCACTTCTTTTTTCACCATAGCATTTCTGAGGGCCACACTATTTTTTTACAGCTTGGCTGTTTTGGATTAGATTTCACTTCTTTTTGTATACCCCAAAGCCGACCTACGTATGGCCGGCTTTAGGGCTTTTTAACCTATCATTTTTTTCTTTACCACAGAAAGAAAAAAAGATGAAGCAGGGTGATTTCTTTGTAGCTGAACTCTCTACAAGGTGATCCTTCTAGTTGATCTCTCTACCGGATGACTTGTTTGTAGCTGAACTTTCTACAGGGTGATTTGTTTGTAGCTGAACTCTCTACAAGGTAACTTCTTCTAGCTGATCTTTCTACAGGACGATTTGTTTGCAGCTGAACTCTGCACATGGTAGTTTCTTTGTAGCTGAACTCTCTACAATGTAACTTCTTCTAGCTGAACTCTCTACAGGGTGACTTGTTTCTAGCTGAACTCTCTACAGGTGATTTGTTTGCAGCTGAACCCTTTTACATGGTGGTTTCTTTGTAGCTGAACTCTCTACAAGGTGACTTCTTCTAGCTGATCTCTCTACAAGATGACTTGTTTCTAACTGAACTCTCTACAGGGTGATCTGTTCATAGCGGAACTTTCTACTGGGTGATTTGTTTGTAGCTGAACTCTCTACATGATGGTTTCTTTGTAACTGAACTCTCTACAAGGTAATTTCTTCTAGCTGATCTCTCTACAGGGCAATTTGTTTGTAGCTGAACTCTCTACATGATGGTTTCTTTGTAGCTGAACTCTCTATTAGGTACCTTCTTCTAGCTGATCTGACTACAGGGTGACTTGTTTGTAGTTGAATTCCCTACAGAATAACTTGCAATGTAATATAATTGAGTAAATTATAAACGCAGCTGAATGCTCTATTAGGGTGACTGTTCTATTAGAGTATCTCGATCTTGCAATTGCTACACGTAGTTGCCTTTCGAATCATAACTCAGTGGTTTGTAATCTGATTCTTCTGTACTACTGCAAGGACTTTCTATGATGATTATTCCAGCTACATACTGATTTTCAGCTCGTTGCTCTAAGCGGTTTGCCTGGTAGACACGAAAACTAATAGTTTTTTTATTCCTAAAAATCGATCGCGTAATTTTGACACAGGTTGAGTTTTGTGTCATATCTCCATGGTATTTATCCCGATTCCTTTCAAACCACAAAAAGGCACTCTTAGGATGGTTGCTCCATCTACATATCAATTTTCAACTGATTCCTCCAAGGGGTTTACCCTGTAGGCATGACAGACCTTCGACCTTATTTTACGCAAATAATCAGTCATAACTCCGTGAATGTTCATCGGATTTCTACCAAAGTTGGTACTGGGATATGCCTTAATGAGCCCTTTATTTGTGCCAAATTTCAGCCCGATTCGAGCACACATTCATGTTTTATGGCGGATTTTGCGAAGTGTGCGAAATGAAGATGAAGAAGAAACACAAAGAAATTAAAACAAAATTTTGTTCGCTCGTATCTCGGAAATAGCTGGAGCGTTTTTTTTCAAATTTGGTATGTAGACTCCCCTAACTGGCGGGCACTTCTCTAGCAAATTTGGTTCCAATCGGATAAGGGATCACAGAGCTACATAGGTGTGAAAATTGCGTTTTCTTTCTTCCTGTTAATATACTCACGGTGTGGTGCGCCGGCTTCTTGGGCCACACGACACACTACCGTGTGTCTTGATTACACTGTGAAATATTGGTACCTTAAGGCTATGACAAATTAGTTATATGTTTCATGGATGCAAAACTAGAAAATAAAAATAAATCATGTGCTCCTAAATAAGTGCTAAGATGGCTGTAGATTATGATTATACAAGCAGTCATATAAGTGTAGCAGCAAAGTGAAGAGAATATAGTCTCTCTATTTCAGAAAGGCTTTAGCTCCTGCATTTGTGATACTCTAATAGAGCAGTCATATATATACTCTAACAAAATAAAGCAGTCTGAAATTGATTCCAGAATGTCTGTATTTTTCAACCTGCTGAGTTAGAAGAGTAAATAAAACAGTTAATTTCACTGAACTTTTGATTGCACTGATTTATGCCAGCATGCATGCTATCAAAATGGAATCCATTAAAATCAGTCTCAAAAAATGGAATAGCAGAATAAGTGAAAATTATATTCTAATCACTTTACTAATATTCATACCCTCTATAGTATTATTACACTTCTCACCTTGCTGATAATGCAATCGTGAAGTGATAGCAGAACAACGTACACTAGGATAATCCCCAGGACAATCTTTAAATAAGATGTGCACAAAACTATCGAACAATTAAACTGTTTTCAAATACACTTCGCCGCACAGTCCAAACAAAACTATACATTCTTTCTGCTTTAGCCCCAACACAGACTGTTATCATGTGCACAATAGCTTCATTACTTTGGATATTATGTTCTGACCTGATGGTCCCATTTTTGGTAATATCAAATGAAGAGTTGATTCTTTATGAATGTTGTAATCAGACAATGTACATCCATCTTCCATTTGTTTTCCTGCCCATATCAGTTTTTGGTAATCAGGTAGTATACCTTCTATGTCATGAATTCTGCTCTTTACACTTTCTATCGTGTCTGATCCCTTTACTTTAAGTGTGGTAGTTTTTCCAGCTAGAGTTCTCACAAATATTTGAAAGCCTGTATATAATACACAAATTAGAAATGTAAACAAGGTTTAAACTGTGATGAGTTGGGGGAACATACTGCATCACATCACAGTGTGTAAACTTTCACATAGGGATGGGTGGTATTGCTTTTTTGAAGAACGGTACGGTATTAGGAAAAATACCTCGGTATCACTAAATACCTTTATATTGTACACTTTTTAAAAAACTGGGTAAGCTATGATTTACACTTATACCCACATTGTGCTAGTAGTGAAAGTTATCTTTTAAAGGAACAAATGAAATGACAATTGTACCACAAAGTAAGGTTTGAATACCTCAAAAGGTAAATTATTGTGTTTGTCTTGTCCACAATATAAACACATGGTTGTATGGGGCTTGACTTCATGTGTAGCCACCACTAAACCACCAAAAATTTAATTAATATATTAAATTCGGTATTCGGTATTTTTAGAAAGCCACAACGGTACCTGAAAAATACCTTTTTAACTACTAATACCTAAATACCTCCCAACCCTACTTTCAAATTTTATACATATGTAAGTACTACTGCATGTGTGCATGTAAAATACAGCAAAAGGAGAGATTAATACAGCACAAGATGAAACTGAGTGCTATAGAAGTCTCGAGACACCCCAAAGAGCTGTATTTTTGTGTACACAAGCATAGGCAGTGCTCTTATATGGTATTTTCTTAATCATTTCTTCAGAACGTTCATCTCAAGTATTCAAACTCCTTCAGTTCTCTACCAGTATGTAAGTGACCATATAACTTGTTTCTAGCTGTAGAACTAGCAAATAGGATTAGTTTGGGTAAGTGCAATGCACGTGATATAAACTAGCTATTTATCCATGAGTATACTGTTTATAGCTGTGTAGCAGTCGTTAGTATAGCCATGACAGAAGCAGGGATTAAATGTGCACTAGTATAGATGCAGGCCTCCTTTGTTTCACGATTTTTTATGATCACTGTTTTAATGTAAAGTTTTAAGATTTCCTTACACTTGTTTGCGTACTTTTTGTAACATAATTTATGACTGGTGAACCAGCACATACTATATTAAAAGAAACACTGCCCCAGACTTATTAATTGCATAACTGATGCATGCCACAGCTATCAATTACTAAAGAACAAGGCTATACTGCTTTGTTTCCTCCTATTATACAGAACACTGCAAATGAAGGAAGTACAAGAAGTGCCTCCATGCACTATCAATCCACAGACTAAATTACAGATGCTTGTTGTTAAAAGTCAGCCCAAGAAGCTATAACTGGCTACCCACAAATCAACATCTATACAGAGAAATAGCACACAATGAAGAACAAAGGTAAGGCCATGCCTATTGAATCTAATGTTGTACAGGCCAAACGGACTGTCTCTTTTCATAACCTGGAATAATAATGACAATCACATGACATATGTAAGATCATGTATTCCAATGGTGTCAACCTCATGTGTGTGAGTGACAGGCAGCTTTTAAAGTGCACTCAAGAGATTTGTTTCAGTGTAGCAATACATTGTGGTACTGCAGAACACCCTACTATACTTCATGCAAGGTCTTTAGTAGTTGTACCTTTTTGTATGGTAAATTTTACCTTTTATTGATTGAATTTTCTTATTTTCTTTCATACAAATCATTATCAATCTGACCTACTGCAGATTATCTGAGGCTTTGCCCACACAACATAAAAATCCAATAGCTACTGCTTAAGTCCATGATGCATATGTGTACGTATTGTAGCTGCAGTAGTACAAGTTGGGCCTAAGCAACGCCGAACGGTGATTAAATTAAACACATAGTGTTTACCATAGTCAAACTTTGTGGTTGATTACTCAAGTGTAGAGCTTTCTATATGGAGTATTGTGGTACAATTTCATGATCTCTTTGTATCATAAAGAAAATTAGAATTACAGATATATCACCACTATACTTCAGAATTCAGAATATATTTCAGTTCTTACATATTATATTTCAGAATTACAGATAGCACCACTATGTTTCTATGATTGAACAATGGAAGTGCTAGTCAAAATGATTTCATTTCTTGAGATACCATAATCCACAACTGTAAGGAATAATGGAAGCATTTCATTTGCTTTCTATAGCAAAAGCAGAGTTATAGTTGACCAATATCAATCAAAACCTACTGTGGCATAGCTAAAGTTACATGCATTACTATAGTTACCAGGAGTTATCATACAGTACGGTATAGTAATGATTACCACATCCTTATAAAAAAGAGTTGACCAGAAACTAGCTACACAATACCTTCATAGCACCTTGGCAGTATTGGTGTGGCATTACCAAAACCAAAAGTGCCTTCAGTGCAACCCCCAAAACGCATCCAATAAATTGTTTTGAAAGTTTAAAAATTATTTAGTAGAACTTTCTGTCGACCGATTAACATTAGTAACTTACATACTTACTAATGCCTTCAGACAACTGTAACTCAACAATGGTTAAGGCTACAGACTTGATTGTTTACTGTTAGACATTACTTCAGCCCAAAGGGTGCCTTTTGGCGTACCGCAGTATGTACTAAGCATACAACATGGACTTACATACCTTTGTGTCCCCAAGGAATCCATTTGCACTATACATTTTGGCTTTCTGGCCTGTGGCTGTGCTAACTAGCTGTCATGTGTATTGTCCATATTTTCTGTAATGACTGGATTGAATGCTTCTCATATGCTGTTCTGTGTTTGTAACACTGTGTAACAGGCTGAACATAGCTGAAAACGAAGTGTAATGGTCACTTTACTTCTCAGTAATTGATGGTTGAGGTGCACTCAGGTGCAAAATTAGTTTTATGGCATGTCTTAGCACCATTCTTTCTTTTGATGAGGTATGCATACCTGTCTTGTCCAGAAAGTAAGCTGACAGTAAAGAGAAGGTACAAACAGTGGACTGGACCACTGGACTGGACTACTGAACTGATGTTTTTTGATTTTCAATTTCATTTTTACATTCCAGGGTACAGGGATGTATTTGTTGCTGCATTTGAAATGCCTACTTGCTACATTCTGCACCAAATCATCCTATTGTAGACTAATTTTATACATACTGTAGCATGCCCTGTTTCAAATGTGAATGTGTATATATTGATAGCAAATTTTAATACCCATGTTTGATCTCCAAATGTAAGAAATATTGAAGAGAGATACTGATAGATTTGTATGAAAACACAGTGTAAAAGTTTTCAGGGGAGTAGATGTTGAAATAATATACATGTATGAGCTACTGACCCATAATTGAATCTTTCACGAATGCATATACAGTGTACAATAAATTTAGCGGTTGCACTTGTATTGGCTTGGGTGATTGATTGCCCGGCATAAGCTATTAGCCTGCATACATATCAGGCAAAGCCCTCATTCCCATGTTACAACTATTACATGTATTATGTGTTGTATCACTACGTACACATTGGCTTAGTATCACCATACATGTGCATAATTCTTATCTGCAAAATAGAATCATTTGGTAGAGAAGGCATTTTTTAAAAAACAACAATAGGGAAATCGATATAATTGCCATTACCATAGCTAATGCAATACTCTTGGGACATGTCACACTCATGTTCAAACAGTTATGACTAAAACAAGTGTGGAAGAAAGTGTAACAGCCAAAGTGCCTAACAAAAGTGTTGAAAAATGCAATCAAAACCCAAAAAACAACCAGTATAGTCCTGTGTGGTCCAGTCCAGTGTTTGTACTTTCCCGACAGTAAAACATTTCATTTTGGCTTAGTTGATTTTCATTTGATGAAAGTAGTAAACAACCACAGATTTTACCACACTTTACTAACTATATAGTAACCCTGCCACACGTTTCTAGTAATGTCAGACGTCAAAGGAAATATTGCATAAATATATAGAAATATTATGTTAATTTGGGTTACACACAGTTTGTATACCATATGTGCTAATGTCTCAAGCAGTAGTGAATGGTATAGAATTCACAGGTAGTCAAGACTTTGAAGAAGCTGCAAAGAGTTCAGATAAACAGGTCAGCTGAGTTTTTATTATTGTGACAATGATAGTTTGATAAAATGACTGATTGTTCTATTGGCTTCTATATACTAAAAGTATTTACAGCAGGCTTTCAGTTTCATTTAAATCCTACACATATAGAGGTGGTGCTTAGTTCCCCTACAAGCTAGCCAAATAAGGGTGGTGTTCAGTGCCCTATAGTTTCTCCCTTTCTGGCAATAAGCATGGCCTTATTTCAGTTATTTACCAGCCTGCCAAACCTTATTTTCATCAAGTACAATAGAAATGCCAGAGGGGGTTAGTTTAAACCTCACTGCCAGTTTTGTTCTAATGTAACAAGATACTTACCTCTTAATGCCAAATAAACGGTTGAGTACTCCTTGATGTTGTAAAATAACAAAGAGTGGCTATCTTCCAGCTGTCGGGTATTAAACATCAGTATTTGTTGATCAGTTGGTATGCCTTCTTTGCATTGAATTTCAGCCTTTACAGCTGCTATCCTATCTGACGGCTCAACCTCCACAATAGTGATCTTTCCAGTTACTGTTTTGACAAACATCTGATAACCTGTACCTGTAAACATTGAAATATATAGTCTAGTGTTGTTTTAGTAAGCACTTTTAGTTTTAGTTTTAGTAGTCAATTTTGTCAATAATTTTAGTTTTAGCTATAGTAATTTTTCTTAATTCCTTTTAGTTTTTGATTTAGTTATGGTTATATTCTTTGTGTCACTTTAGTTTTAGCTATAATTTTAGTTTAAAATGTGAAAATCTTTTAGTTATGGTTATAGTTTTAGTAACATTTCTAAAAACATTTTAGTCTTAGTTATAGTTTTAGTTGTACATAAGAAAAACAAAAAAATCTTTTAGTTTTAGTAATCTTTTCAAATTCTTTTTAGTTTTAGATTTAGTTTTAGTAAAATATTCTGTTTTATTTTAGTTATAGATTTAGTTTTAGTTATGACACGGATTGCTTTTAGTTATAGTTTTAGTTAACTAATAGATATTTGTCTTACTAAAAGTACTTTTAGTTTTAGTTATAGCTAACTAAACCACCATCAGGTCACAAACTATAGCATATATTGATGTTTGGATGCTACATATATAGCAGTACAGTTTCATTCTGTGCTTTGTTCCACCTGTAGAACATATGTGACCGAATTTGACAAAACAAGGCTTCCGCACACATCCACTTTTATGGCTTTGAAGCACCATAACTCAATGTGGGAGTATGCCATTAGTTTCAAATTTTGACCTGGTATTTTACATTGCTATGGAAGAATTATGTGAAACTTTTAGGACAATAGCTTACTGAGTAGTCAAGTTACAGGTTGTTAAAGTCAGAAAATTGGATGTGTATGGAAGCCTTGTTTTGTCAAATTCGGTCACATATGTGAACTTATACGTGTAGTGGTCTGAGCAACATAGTGTTGTTTATAGTAAAGAGCTTTAGTCTTAGTTTTAGTTATAGTCATAGCTAGTTTCTTCAATAATTTTAGTTTTAGTTTTAGTTTTAGTTATAGTAATCCTTCTTAAAATTTATTTTAGTTATAGATTTAGTTATGGTTATATTGTATTTGCTGTTTAGTGTTAGTTATAGTTTTAGTTAAGAACATGAAAACCTTTTAGTTTTAGTTATAGTTTTAGTTGTACATAAGACAATCTTTTGGTTTTAGTTATAGTTTTAGTCATCTTTCTTAGTTTTAGTAAATTATTCTGTTGTTTTTTAGTTATAGATTTAGTTTTAGTTATAATATGGATTTGCTTTTTGTTATAGTTTCAGTTACTAATACACATTTGCCTTACTAAAAGTACTTTTAGTTTTAGTTATAGTTAACTAAAACAACACTTAATACATATGTACATAAATTACATCATAACACAATGAAATACGTTAGGAGCGCATTGAACCCTATGGACAAGGGAGCACGTAACTCCGTAAACAGCGAAATTCAAACATGGCTGCCGCATACTATAATAAGTATCTTTTAAAATTGCCTAATTAGGATATTATACAGAGGTGCATGCTCGAGTACGTCATGTTTCTGCTGCAACGAAGCAAAACTATGGAAACGAAGTTCAATGACACGATGGAGGAATAGTAGCACAGGCTAGCAGGACAGTCTTTCTACAGTCACTAATCACATGAAATCATGCGAAATTACTCCACTTGACTATTCCAAGCTCTACCTTTGACTCGACAGTCTTCCTATCAAAGCAGCTTTACATATGACGATGGAGTAGCAGTCCATTCAGTGTATCCCTGTTGCATGTAAGAATGATGTAACCAATTATATACATAGTAACACTGGACGCCATGTTTGAATTTCGCCGGTAGTATTGGTAGTGTACGGAGCTACACGCTCCCTTGTTCATAGGATTCGATGGGCTCCTGAATACGTACAGTAAACCTGTTTACCTGTTTATCCTGGTCACCATATGCCAAAAAATTTTCTAAGCTGGTCACCTTGTACAGAATGACACATTTGGGGATTACTACAATAACCACTTTAGGCAAATGGCCTTATTATACAGTGACCTGATTACTGTACAACTATTGCAATCATACTGTCATCCAAGAAAATGGCTACAGTGCAAAATGAAAGCATTAGGGTTCTACAGACTACAGTACACACATTTTGTGCATCATATACAGGTATCACTCCTTGATACAATATATACTGTCACACGATAATAAAGGAAACTGATTATGGACCATGTGTACTACTCATGCAGAACTGTAGTTAATTTAACCACAATTGTAAGTTGTAATCACAGTTGAAATTTGTAACTTCTTTAAGACTGATCATTTTCACATTAAAAATTTTGATGAAATTAATCCAGATTTTTGTCTAAGAGTACAAACCAGTTAACATTCTCTGATAGACTGTTTCTTTTATGTGTAAGCACATAGCCTGCTATTGAAGACCTCTTCTGACCTCAGGCATGCACAAATACTTTAGTCTGTTATTCACTTTTGTACATGTACAAGATAGACATGCTCCCTGGGGTAAAAGTCATTCTTAGTAACCTACAAGCCCATATGCTGTCATTTGTTGGTTGTTAAAACACCCATACACCCTATTAGGAAAACACTTAAAACGTGTTCAGCAATGCATTTCATCCGTATTTTGAAATTGGCACACAGTAACCACTTTGGAGTAAAGCTTACCTGTTTAGTGTTTTTATCTCTCACACACTGGCTGCTTTTAAAATCATTGCACACATATGGGCCTGGACAGACAAGCACAGAGATACATGATTTTGTCAAACCAATTTCAGGTAACCATGCAGGCACATGCCTGGTTTAAAAAGTAATGAAACAAGAGAGGCCACCTACACCTGCAGCTTTACTATGTACTGAACATAAAACCTTTTTCACAAAATACATAATACTAGCATATCTACCATAACCATACACTAACCAGTAACCACATCACATACGTAGAATTACTGACCTTTTCTCTTTTTTATGCTCAAATAAAGAGTTGACTCTTTTGTAACACCATAATCAAACAATGTTTGCTCATCTTCCAGATTATATCCTCTAAAGATTAGTATCTGTACATCAGGTGGTACTCCTTCTTTGTCTAGAATTTTGTCTTTTACACTTTTTATTGTATTTGAGGGCTCCACCCACAAAATAAATGCCCTTCTAGCCAGTGTCCCATGTCTGACAAATATCCGCATACCTACATACATATAGTATAATTATTCAGTATACCTACGTACATAGCTACGTACGCACATCAACTAAATATTGTGTTGTGAGATCAAATTAAGCAGCCATGATCTAATAATTTCAAGCAACAAACAAGTGTAGTACAGTAGAATAAGATATTTGAGGCAAGGGTGCTGAGATGGAGGTGAACTCAATGTGCAACCAAAATACAATGAAAGCACTTGTAAAGTCTAAATACAGTACCCTCAGTGTAACTGTATAGCTAGTGTCATGGGCAGCAACTATTAGCCTTCTGCTTTGGTTACAGATTTTATTGTATATACAGACATCACATATGTTGCCCACATAGAAGCTAGGGCATACACAGAAGTTTTCAAGGGGGGTTTCCAAAGTCACTAGCTACCTTCGTATTTCTAACTTTAGAATACCTAATACAAATTCACAATTTTATCTGGACATTAATAAAGCATCACAATTTGTAGATGAGCAGTGCTTTACCAAACCACTAAACTGCATTTTAGCTTATATCAACACTTCTCACCAAAATTGTTCGCACAAATGCATAATTGCAATAGTCTCCTGCTATACAGCAGAAATGTGTTCCCAAAAGAACTTGAAAATTTCAACATATTGCTCAGGTAGTAATGTTAATAATGATATAATACATGTACTCTACATACTATGCACATGTCAATTTATCTTGCCAACCTGATCGTAGTTTTAATACCATATGAATCGACGCTGTTTGCCAAAGTTTGTAGTCAAATACTGTATGTTCATCTTCCAGTGTTTTTCCATCATCAATCAACCTTTGCTGATCAGGTGGTATACCTTCTTTGTCTTGAATTTTAGCCTTTACAACTTCTATTGTATCTGAGTACTCCACCTCCAAAGTAATTGTTTTTCCAGTCAGTGTCTTGACAAATAACTGCATGCTGTTAGAAATAAACATGGAGTAAATTTTAGGTATACAGATGCTGATGTGTCAACCTATGACTTTGCCTAGGATTTGACATTGGCTATCACATGTTAACCTGTAACTTTGCCTATCTAATGTTGGAGTAATTCGTTGCTTATCAAATGGTAGCCTGTGGCTTTGCCAATCAAATGCTAGAGTTGTCAATACTGTAATAATTCCTGTTCACAAAACACTGTAATAGAACAGTCAGTATTACTGAAGCTCACAAGACAAACTTATAAACAAAAAACAAGTACGTATGTAATCTAACATGCATAAAAGTAAATGAGCAACCTACATTCTACAAAAGAAGCACCAACGTGTTGTAAATATGTATGCATGTGCATGGTATATCAAGACACACGGTAGTGTGCCAAGAAGCTGACGCGCAACACCTGTGAGTATATTGACAGGAAGAACGAAAATGCAATTTTCGCACCTCCATAGCTCTGTGCTGCCTTGATGAAACAAGACGATTTTTGTTGTGTACATGCCCGCCAACTTCAGTACTCCATATTCCAAATTTGAGTGAAATCGCTTCAAGCGTTCCCGAGATATGCGACTTCAAAAATTGGCTTAATTTCTTCTTTTTTTTTCTTCTTATTTTTCTTCCTCTTTTCGCACACTTACAAAAACTGGTATAAAACGTAAATGCCTTATCTGATTGCCTTGAAATCTGGCACACAGAAGAGGGGTATAAAGGCGCATCTCAGTACCAACTTTGGCCTGAATACAATAAACAGGCTAAGAAGTATTAGTGATTATTCACGAAAAATAACACCAAATATGTTGTCACGCCTACAGGTAAACCGCTTATGGGAAGAAGCTGAACATTGGTGGGTGAATAGGTTAACTATTGAACCTCAAACCTTTTGTGGTTTGAAAAAAATCGAGCTAAAAACCAGGAAGATATAACGAAAAAACCAACAGTACGTAACAATTATGCAATCGAGATTAGCTAATAAAAACGACTACTTGCCAGGCCTACCAGAAAAACTGCTTGGGATAATGCTTTGAAACTTGCTGTACAGATGGAGTAATCATCTTAGAAAGGCTCTTCAATTGTGTAGAAGAATCAGACTTAAAGCCACGGAATTATAACACGAAATCCAACTTGGTGTAGCAAGAAAAAGTGCGAGATCGAGATATTCTAATAGAGCAGTCATCCTAATAGAACAGTCACCCTGAAGAGAATTCCAGAGAAACAAGTAACTATCAGCTACAAACAATTTACCCTGTAGAGAGATCAGCTAGAAGAAGTTTTACCTTGTAGAGAGTTCAGTTACAAACAAATCACCCTGTAGAAAGATAAGTTAGAAGAAGTCACCTTGTAGAGAGTTCAGTTACAAAAAAACCACCATGTAGGGAGTTTAGCTACAAACTAGTGACCCTGTAGAGACATCAGCTAGAAGAAATTACCTTGTAGAGAGTTCAGCTACAAAGAAACCATTCTGTAAAGAGCTCAGCTGCAAACAAATCACCTGTACAGAATTCAGCTACAAACAAATCACCCTGTAGAGAGATCAACTAGAAGAAGTTACCTTGTAGATAGTTCAGCTACAAACAAATCACCCTGTAGAGAGATCAGCTAGAAGAAGTCACCTTGTAGAGTGTTCAGTTACAAAGAAACCAACATGTAGAGAGTTCTGTAATAAATATACTATATACTGTATGACAACAAATATTGGCAAAACTAATATTTGGCGATTTGCTATAAAATTGCAGTTGCCGAAATTTTAATTTGGTGAAATGCTCTCACTAAAAAATTGGCGAATGGTGCAAGTACGATGCTGTACTGACTCACTTTAAAGAATATTCTGGTCCAGCTTCCATAGATGCCTACTGTACTCGAATATCTGTGCTCCAATTTCTTTCATGGCCACACCTACTTTCAGGATTATTTGCTGTCTGTAGGCATACTCACCCATTTATCAATGGCTGCGCACGAATTCATGTCTGCTGCTGTCTACAAGCTTATGTGGAGCCACGCCCACTAATAGAGTACGAGTTCTAGTCTAGTCAGTAAGCCACCCCATTTCGGCATGCGTGGAACCACACTAGTTTCAGCAGTATCCACAAAGGTTTGTTGAAAACCTACTTCAACAACTGCTTGACCCAATGTTTGAAAATAATATTGACGAAATTTAAATTTGGCGGTTTAGTGACGAATCGCCAATTTGCCAAATTTAGTTCACCGCCAAATTTAATTGATATACGGTATATAATTTGTACATTTAATGATAAAATTAGAAATATTTAAAGTATTTAACGTCTGCTTCATCTTTTCTTCTTCCTGTGGTAAAGAAAAAAAGATAGGTTTAGAAAGCCACAAAGCTGGCCTATGGCTTTGGGGTATACAAATACAAAAAGAAGTGAACCAAAACAGCCAAGCCGTAAAAAAACAGTGCGGCCCTCAAAAAGGCTATGGTGAAAAAAGATGTGAAATCCAAGGTGGCGGCCAAGAAATGGCTGTGATGGTAGGCTCTGAAATGGCTCTGATTTGTTTGTTTCTACCATTAACCTACCATCACAGCCATTTCTTGGCAGCCACCTTGGATTTCACATCTTTTTTCACCATAGCCTTTTTGAGGGCCGCACTCTTTTTTTACAGCTTGGCTGTTTTGGATTAGATTTATAATATACTGCAAGTTTTAAAATGACAACAATTACGGAAAACACTAATGGCAAAATCCATACTGCATACCATGCTTCTTCCACAGTTACAATTTAGGAAGTAGGACAACTGGTGAGAGAAGACTTGCCTATAGTTGTAGTGTGGAGTTATAGTCCAAGCTGCATTCCCTACCCATATCATTTATATGGGATTTTTGCAAATTTTCAACAGTTGTTCACTGTCAGCTTTATATTTTGGAAAATGCCACCACACCACATCTAATTGATCATTTTCGCTTGAATAATATATTGTGCATATCCTCTATTTGAGTATTATGATTGTTGGATGCTTGGATATAACACACCTTGAAATTATAGACAGAAATTTATTTTCATATCATCCATATACTACCACTTATCAATGATCACTCACTGTGGAATATTAAAGGTCCAGTGAAATGGAAAATTCACTTGTCATTTTATTGAATAAATAGGTTGTTTGTATCATGCAGTGCACAAAAACCTTTTTAATAATTCAATTATGCTGTTATACCAAGATATTTAGCCACAAAGTCTAGTTACGTCACGTTGTGACGCAAGACAAAGAACCGGAAGTACTGTTATTATTATTATTATTATTATTAGTGCTTTACAGTGACCATTACACACTTTGCAATGGGAAAGGTAGATAAACAGTGAAAGTCTAATGTGTGGGTGGCAATACCAAGCTCTCCTTTTCAACTTCATAGTGTTCCAAGATTACTTGAACGTTCTGCTAGAAAACAATAGCGGAATTGTTCTGTAGTTGCCTGTAGCAGCTTAGCCTGTGTGCTTCGCACTATCGAAGCTCATGCTTCATTATGTTTCACCGAAGTAAGATCAGTTCAATTTGTTTACAAAGCTGGGTTAGCAGTACCATAAAACAAACAATGGTATCTATATTACACTTTCCAGAGTCGCTTCTCTGCCATAGAGGGATAATGTCTTGCCAGCGGCGCTATCGCAAATGTTTTTCCTCGTGTTTCTCTACCTTTATCTGCTGCATTGGACCATTAAATGTATTCAAAATATCTAAGAAATAAACTTAGACATGTTTCGACCACTGTACTGTTAATTTACAGTCTCTTTAACAGGCGTTCTCGAGTGTTCTTCACCACAAGACCAGCGTAAATTCACTTACTGGCTTGTAACTGCTTGCAGTACAAGTTCTTACCATGTTTTAAGTTTTCATGCTAGTTATGACGTGAAACTAAATTGAATCTAGCTGTACATGGACGCTTCTGTTGCTTTATTGGCACCTCACGCGTACTAAAGTTTCTTTGTCTGATGTGTTATGACGTAATATAATTGACAAACCACAATCGAGGGGTCAGCAACGGGGTAAAACTCACGTACAAGATTATAAATCTTGAGATTTACAGGGATTTATAAAGATTTACAGAGATTTATGAAGATTTTCAGATTTACCTCAAGATTTACTGATTTTTACAGATTTGACAAGATTTACTCAGACTTACTCTGCAGATTTATCAAGATTTTCAAGAGTTTTGTTGACAGGCTTAAGTTGCATGTTTACATAATAATAATGCTTTACAGAATAGTAATTCTGAGGGTATACCAGTGATATCATCACATAATTTCATATGTAAGAAATAGTCTTGTGGAACCATTTGCGACCAGGATCCTTGCTGCAACTAAAATTAAATCAAGCAATCAAAAGGTAAATTTACACTAAATCAAGCAATCAAGAGGTCCTAAAATTGGACAATCAAGCACCTTAGCCAGCCAATTTGTTCATGAGAGTTTACAAGATTTTGCTAAATTGTCAAGCAATAAAGGCACTTTTTTGGATGAAATCAAGTGATCAATTTCACCAATCAAAAATCTTTATCCCAGTTGCAAACGGTTGTACAAGACTGTGGGTAATGACTACCTCTTGTACTGTGAAAATTTATACCACATGTTCTATTTATTTAATTGCAATTAAATTAATGAAGTCTGAAAAGTACATCAACAATAACAATAAGCTTCAAACTCTTCTGACAGTTACTACAATGTCACTTCTTTCCTTTCTTAACTGTACTGCTATATAATGCAGCTCAGATGCACGATACCACTCTTTACACTTGTTCCACAATACCATCTTGGTTTCATCATCTGTGTTTCTACAGCAGCAAAATACATCTATCGTGATTGTATTAGGACAATTCTTTGTCTTATCACAGGAAACAGCTGGACAACACCATTTTCTAAACATCTTAGTAGGTGATTTCTCATAGTCTTTTGCTCATACACAAAAGTGCTGGGGTTTTCACCATGAGCAAGTGCTGCACAGTATGCAGTAGCAAACACACCACAGTCATTTTCTCCAGCCTGCTTGTTAGTATTAGCAAATCTTACTGTAATGTATTTCTTTGGTGTTTTTATCGATTGTGCTTGAAGTGATTTTGTGCTTTGGTGCAATGTAAAGTACAATGAATCATATATAGTTACATCAGAACCTGGATCCATTGTAGATACCGTTATCCAGTGGTTTCCATTTACATGCAAAATTTGCACACTTTCAGGCATTAAAACATATTCTTCACACAATACAAAAGTGCACTCCTCAAACCCTTTCAAATCTGGAAACTGCTTCTTTAGAATAAACTGAACAGCACTTAGATGTGTGCCCCTTAATCACTGTCCATTCGAAATTATTTGCTTGTCTGTATTGTACAATGGAATCCCTTCAATGCGTAGCCACAATTCAGAAAATTCGGTACCACTTACGTCATCATTACTCTATATGGAGCTCTATGTAATGCTTCGCTCAAGGGTTAGTTCTATAGAGTTAACCAAAAATTTAGTCATCATTTCAAATTTCAAATATTATCTTGAGTTTGACTGGTCTAAGGGCAGGTCGAGGTAGTTGGGATTGTGTCTGAGATGAGGTCTGAGATAGTCCTTGTGCAGCTTGTCCTTGTGATCCTCGGAATTTAATTCTGTCCCTTCATCACCTCGTTCATCATTCTTTAAATCTTCGTGGATCTCTCTCAGAAATACTTCGGGAATTTTTGCGATCCGTTAAATCCAAGGCTACATCAGCGTAGAAGTAGCTGCAAGTTTGCTGAGTGTTTCGGTGTTACTCGTGGGATCGCTCGAGGTGTTACTTTCATTGCAATTCACTCCATCCCTTGCTGTTTCTATCGAATTGTCCCTTGGATTGTCCACGCCTTCACCCCCAGATGATTGAGCAGGCTTGTTGAATTCATGCATTTACTTGATGCTGCTACTTGTTTCCTGGAGCACAAATCTTGAGATAAGTCTTTCTTCTCCATTTCATGGACAACTGCAACTGAATACGAAGTGAGAGTGCAATTCAAAAGAGACTAAAACACGAGGCACAAACCTTCTACTGCTTTACACTTACAGCTGCAGCTAGCACGCGGTAACACCTTCGAAAAGGTGCTGTGACTGTTACGCATTAATCATGTGTGATGCGTTTACGTAAATTTACGGAAGATTGCAGATAATTTTCATTTGAAGATTTAAGATTTACAAAGATTTATACTTAGATTTTTACCGCAGCGTACGAGATTTACGCTTGGTTGCGGACCCCTCGACCGCAATACACTAAAATGTGCTATATCTACTAAACAAAACAAAATCTGACTAAATCACATGCACCAACCTATCCCACTAGTAGCAAGGATTGATAATAGCCAAAATGTATTTTACCATTTCAGTGGACTTTTAATACAATATAAAATACTACTTAGTTCGTGCCATGCCTTGTTTTTGCATACAAGAGTAAAAGTTTGCCTGTTTGTATTGTTTGGTTAATATATAGCCTGAATTTACCTTTTGGTTTTTTGCTATAAATAAACAAACACAGAACAAATTAATAGCATTAGTTTCAGTGTATGTCTTTACCTCAATTGAACAGGGTCAGATCTCTTGATTACTGTGTCAGTGAGTCATCTAGACTAGTGATTTCGACCCAGTTCAACCCTGACATGCACAAATTCAGCACTTATCCACGCAAACGTTTATGCATATATACACCCATCAAGAGAGATAACCACCATAAATTATGAAAATGATGTGTACATATAAAAATGTGGTGTCCTCATGCACATGTGACCACAACATGAAAGACCATAAGGTGGGCATGGCAAGGAGATCTATAAATTACAGTAAAAAAACAAAAGGTAGTTACTACATTTCTACCAACCACTCAGCACAATTTCTTGCTAGAAATATTTTTCTACAGACAATAATAGATAGGCCAGCAGCTTCATCAAGTAGCTTCCAGCACTGAAATCATGAGATCATATTATGGCCTGTTGAATATAACTCAGAGCATTGCACAGTGAGGACAGAAATGATGGTAGATAATGCCCAAGAACACTTATAATTACATATTTGAATGGTATCATGGTAACAGGGAGTTCCCAATCTGTCCAGTTCAGATAAAATTGTAAATAATCTTCCTTTGTCTGCTTTTAGTATCCAAATGTTGGTTACAGATAGAGTCCAAAGATTGTGTCAGCTCTAACAGAACTACTGTATTAGATGACTCACAGTAAATCATAATGTCAGGATGGTAAGGCATTATGATAAGTGATGGAGGGATGGTTGCTTGAGGAGGCATACTAGCATGCATTCCTGGTTATTCAGCATAAACATGAATGGCTTGCACATTAGCTAAAAGACCAGAGAGATTGGAAGCTATACAATACAAAACTGGTATATGTAAAATGGCCTTGCCTTATGATGAAGAAACAGAGTAGCCCCCAAGAACATGAGTTTTGGTGGGACGTGTACAACCACAGAGTGAGCACTTCACATTATGCCATCATACTGCTTGATACGTATATCATATGGAACATTTGTGGTCAAAACAGGAGGCATGCCCCTGACTTTCATTTAGACTTTAGACAATGTTTTCAAGAAAGGATTACATAGAACAGTTAACTGCTATAATAAAACAGTCACTTTTACATTTAAAACTGTAAGTACGTAGCTACTCAGTTTAATAGTGAAAATCATTCAAATATTCTCTCAGAGCATGAAAAATTCCCTAAAGGTGAACCCCCATAAATAAACGTATAAAGGCTTTAAATCTAACATGTCACATAATGCCATATATGTACAAATTTTCGAGGTACGTAATTTTTGCAAACTGAAAAATTTCAGGGTTTTCGCAGTTTTATTTTCAAGGATCATTTGTTTCTTTCACTGCATGAGGTTACCTATTAGAAGCATAGAGCCCTGATAATCGTTAAGATTTGAGGATGAAAATTTTCAAGTAACCGCGAAAACCGTAAAAAAATGTCCATCAAAAATTTGTATGTACGTATACCGTAATTGTAGCATCCTCACTCATTGTCTACCTGATATGTCTACTCTCAGCCCTTGGACCTGCAGCCCTTGGACTTCAAGTAGACATATCAAGCACACTACATGTTACAAATACAAAATAATCATTATTTGTGTTGTATGCTTCAAACTCCATTGCATAAATTTCATTGTCAAATTTGCTCCCCCCCCCAGACAGACAGACAGACAGACAGACACACTCTTTACACTTTCCCATTACGGAATAAGCATAAGCTTCCACTGATGCTGCTTCTAATTAAGCAAAGTCACAAGTGCACCTATAGGGTCTTATGAATGAATGAATGACTTGGACAATCTATATACGACAAGTATACAAAAAAAAAAGAATTTTCAACACTAGAATAGGGACCATAACACATCGATAAAAAGTACTGAAACAAGGTGGAGTAGTGCACGTTATTAAACAATAAAAAGTGTTATATCCCTACTGTGCTCAAGATACCATAATGGAAAAGTACAGTAGGGATATAACACTTCTTATTGTTTTACTGTGATTTAATATCGTGCACTACTCCAGCTTGTTTCAGTACTTTTTATCGATGTGCTATGGTCCCTACTCTAGTTGAAAATTCCAAATTTTTCTGTGTACTTGTTTGTTACTTTTTTTGTAAATAATTACTGCAACTGGTGAACCCGCATCTGAAATGATGCCACATACCCCAGCTATATCAATTATCGTCTGAAAAGTGAAGTATCCATTACACTTCGTTGTCAGCTATGTTCAACCCATTGCACAGCGTTATGAATCAAGAAATGGTCGAAAAGCACCTCTGTAATCCACGCATACCGAAAGAAAGAAATGGCACCACACCCCCCAGATATATCAATTATCGTCTGAAAAGTGAAGTGTACATTATGCTTCGTTGTCGGCTATGTTCAATCTGTTACACAGCAATATGAATCAAGAACTGTTCAAAAAGCACCTCTACAATCAAAGTAGCCACTATGAAAGTATACGGACAATTTCTGTTACGAAGGGAAGCCATCACGTACTACTGCTAAATCGACAGATTTCGCTGTCAGCAAAGATGAATGGGACACAAAGGAGGATACTGGTATGTAAGTCCATGAAGAATGCATGGTAAGTACTGTGGTATGTCAAAAGGCACCTCTCGGGCCGAAGCGACATCGAACAGTGAAAAAATCAAGCCCGTAGCCTTAGCCGTTATTGAGTTACGTTTGTCTGAAGGCATCAGTCAGTCAGTCGGTTACTCAATCAGTCAGCCAGTCACTAGAAAATTCTGTTAAATATATATATATATATTAAAATTCTGTAGCAACTTGTTGAAAGCATTTCGGGTCAATCTGAAAGCTTGTTTGGGCTTGGTTTTACTGCCTCATCATCGTCTTGGAAAAGTAAGGCTGGTTTTTGGGTGATGTTCTTTCATGGGCCACGCCCACACCTTTGTGGTCCCTGCTATACAGTAGTATCGTACTGTATTATACTAGATCACAGCTAAAAATTCTGCTAGTCTCGCATAGTCAGACTGCTTCTTTTTATTTAGTGGAATAAGATCTAGTCTGTTTCAAATACTCACACTTCTTCCACAATTCCAGTTGTGGCCAGAGTGATCCATCACAGGTCTACAGTAACATGTGCAGAAGCAATTATGTCATGTTTGTAGGTGTGTCACAAGTACAGGTATTCAAACCAGACCAGACCCTTTTTTCTCCCTCCCCAATGACTAAGAGAAAAGCCCTGGCCACACAAGACTAGTGATGTGGTAGCCTTAACAATACTATGTTATTGTCAGCATATGAGACTGACCCCTCAGATCATAGAAGTATCTTAGACACTGCATCTATGCTCAAAAATTTTTAAGACTGTGCTTCCTAGTCTGGTACAGCTGTTAGGCACCTACTGTATAAGCACCCTGAAAAAGGGCCTGGTCTGTCTAGCAATAAGGACTAGTGCCTCTGTTACTGAAAACTGGTGTGTCCAATGAAATCGCAGCATTGTCAATCATAACATAGTTGTCACATGATGTGAGTAGGTAGCTAGGATTACGGGGTTGAGACAAAAGTTGTCAGGATTTGTTTTGCATTAGAATGAGTAAACAAGAGTTGATTTTCTTAAAAGAATCCATATGTAACAGATGCCTTCCCTGGGGAAAGTAAATATATCATCCACACAAAAACAGCCAAGCTGTAAAAATGGTGCAGCCTTAAATAGCCTGGGTGAAAAAAGTTATGAAATCAAAGGTGGCAGCCAAGAAATGGCTGCAATTTCTTGGCTGCAATGATGTTAATGCTAAGAACGTACACTGTACACAAAATTTATTAGCATTAACATCATTGCTTGACTGCCGCTTTTGATTTCACAACTTTTTTCACCCAGACTTTTTAGGGCCGCACCATTTTTTCACAGCTTGGCTGTTTGTGTGCAGATTTTATTTATTTTGTACTTTGGTCCCAAAACCAGCCATTGGCTGACTTTGGGGTTTATTTTTACTCACATTTCTTCTTAACTACACAGACATGATGATGATCATTGAAGACAGACTTATAAATATATTGTATTGTAAGCTTTACTTCAATACTTAGTAATATTATTGTAATACTCTAATAGAACAGACATTTTTGAGAATTTCTAATAGAACATACATAGAATGTTCCAGAACAATCTAGGGCTGGAATGAAGGTCAAATTTTAGCCTCTGAAGCTTCTTGCAAGAAAGCCACCAATTTGAAAGCTTCAAAGCCTTGTTGATTCACGCTAGTAATTAAGGGATTTGCAAGATACGTATAGGTATTCAAAGTTTTGATTAAATTTCTTCATTTTTTTTTCTTAAGCTGTAGGGGGCTACAGGGGTTTCAGTTTATTTTCGCACACTTTGCAAAATTACTATAAAATGCAAACATGTGATTCGATTGCCTCAATCTTTGGCACGAATAAAGAGCATATAATGGCAAATTCACATAGCAAGTTTGCTATGAATCTGATGAATATCTAAGGAGTTATATACATTTATTCACATTAAAAAAGACCAAACTTCTGTCATGGCTACAGGGTAAGCCAAGTATGGGAATAGCTTGAAAATGGTATGTACATAGGCTGACATAACAGTGCTTTTGATGGACATACAGAGTTACAGCTACAAAGTTATAAGCAAAAACCAAACAAGTGTAAAATCTCAGGATCGAAATACTCTCATAGAGCAGTCACTTTAGGCATAGATCTATATGATTGGAAGCTCTTGATTTGCGTGCTGGCTTTCCTTGTTTTCTGGAAGTGGTTAATTCGGCTATTGGGTACTATTATTAGTTGCACAGTTGCTATGTTCTGTTATCGCAAGATGGTCATAGGCATGTATTCCAGGAGCTGTAAGTTCACCAGCATGACACCAAGATTTGTAATTGCTATATAAGCCACTCTAGAATCATTTAGCTTTACAACAGATGTCAGGAGGATGCTTAGAAATACCCAAAATGGGTACACAAACTAAGTGACTATGCACCTAGTTATTACTGGAAGATCTCTGGAGAAGATGTTGAGTTGTAGTAACACATGGCACAAACCATTGGAAATTGTCTCAAATGTAATACAGTGCCACTAGTTTTACTGTTATGTCTTCGAAGACATGGCAAGGCGTACACTACAGTTTCCTTGAGTAACCTAACCTTGTACTGCGAAGCAACTGAAGCAGAATAGTATAAAAACACTCACTTATACTTACAATAGTTTTGCACAACCCTTAGCAAAGTAGGCATTAAGTAACAAGACTTTAAAAGCTTTTGTAACCCTTCACCAACCAAGTGGCAATCCACAAAACTACAAGGAGTGTGTACCCAGAATGTATACATTATACTGAGTCCACGAAAGTTTTGAATATGATTACAAAAAATAATATGCTTGCAGAAAATGAATAACCTTAAAGATGGTACTGAAGGGTGGAATCAGCAACTCTGTTGTTTAGAATATCAACTAGACTTTGGGTGACCTGCAGTTCGAATCCTGGGGTTGGAGAGATTTTTTTCCTTACTTTCTGTTACACCTTATTTGCTATAAGTCATTGTTTAAGTCTGACTCCTTGTAACTAGAAATGCGAAAAGCAGATGGTTGCAAGTATACCCCTAGCTCAATCCAGTCATTGCTAAGTGTTTTGAATCGTAACTCGAAAGAAAACAAAGCTTCATTGTCTATATTTGATGATCAGTATCCTGAGTTTCGTGAATTATGCAAGACACTAGATATTGTCAGCAGTTCTCTGCACAAAGAAGGCATAGGTGCTGATCCAAAGAAGGCTCCTGCTATTGAAGTAGATGATGGGATTACTAGGATATTCTTCACCTAAAGTGCTACAAAGGACTGTTTTCCTACGGTTTGCTATGAGGGATGTGCAGGAGCAGCATGACCTGCTTCGCAGGAAATTTGTCAGGGTTCCCTCAGAAGTTGACATTTATAATTCACAAGTGTATTACCAGTACACTGAATTTATATCCAAAAATAATCAATGTCGATTTAAAGATGTCACTGCAGCAAGTAAAGTTTGTCAAGCATATGCTCTTGTTGGGTCTAATCAGTGTATTTGAAATTAATGGATGAATATTTACCAAGGCTTCCACCAATGTCACTATATGTTTAAACTCGTCCACTGGAAAGGATTCCTGATGATTCAGTGACTTGGTACACTAAACAATGTGTTGATGTGAATCCATTAAAATCAATTGTTCCTAGTCTAAGTAAGGAGTCTCAGTGCACCACAAAGTACACTAATCACTCATTACGGGTAACAGCTACAACCAAGATGTTTTGTGGAAAGGTCCCAGAGAAACTTATTGCAGAAACTACTGGACATCAGAGTGTAAAAGCTTTAAGATGTTATGAGCGCACACAACCGGCCATGCACCAAGCGGTAGGCAATATCATTATGGATCCTCAGGGTGCTAAGGAGATTTCTATGAAGCAGAGTAGTGTTGTGAAGGAAGAAGATGTAGCTACAGAAGGACAGAAGTGTGATGGTCCTCCAGCCGAGAAGGGCAGTGTTGTGAAGGAAGAAGATGTAGCTACAGAAGGCCAGAAGTGTGACGGTCCTCCAGCCGAGAAGAAGCCTTGTATTGAGAAACAACCAAGCCATGCGTTTTCTGGAACGTTGAACAACTGTACCATTAACATTTCTTATCACTGAGGTGAATGTACCTTATTATCATGTCACTTATCATATCATGTCTGTTATTATTATTATCATATCATGTCACTTATTATCATATCATGTCAGTAATAATGATAGTAAAAGAAATAATGGGTGGGTACATAGTATTTGTTTAATAAATTCTTAGGATTTTTGTTATAATAACATAGCATTGTTATTATAACAAAAAGCACTTTGTGTGCCAATATAGCACTGTGGTTTGTCAATATAGCACTGTGGTTTGTCAATATAGCACTGTGGTTTGTCAATATCTGTGGTTTTTCCATATAGCACTGTGGCTTTCTCTGTACAAAACACTGGACATCTTGCAGGTCTGTACAGTCAATATAGCATTGTCGGTCCCTTTGATTTTCTCACCCAAAATTCTTTATAGAATATGGAAGGATTATAAATGAACATGGTTTAATGAGTATGAATGGATACCATACGTACTTACCATAGATAGAGTGTAAATACGTACTGTAAGTATAAGATTCTGGTAAAAATAATAAGCCATAGTCAAGATACCATTGTATTGTATTTCTGCATTGCAGAAGTTCCAAGAAACACTTAGAAAGTGATGGCATGGATGGTAGTAGTGAGGATCAATAGACCAAGTTTTATTAAAATTCAAGCATTGTAAATTAAAACTTTTGTCACTGTGTATCTGAGTGGAAACCCCGTTAGAATTCCTAGATTTGCCCCTGATTATGTTCTGCCTATTACATAGCTAGCCCTACACATGGAGAATGATAAGTGGCATTAGCCTAACTTACTTCAACTGTTGAAGGCATAGAGCAAAAACCACGGATGATTTTTCATCTCAGTTTTTGTTACAACATGGGAAACATGAAGCCACTGATGTACTACTATAATTCGTCAATGTCAGCAAAAGCAAATGAGCAGGACTAAGGTAAATCCACGGTGCATGGATAAGACATCTGCGAGTAATGTAGTCATAGGTCTGCGGTTTATAAATCTATGATGTAGTGTACCGTAAATAACCCAAACTTTGCCCCACCTATCCCATGTGAGCAAACGAGAGGATCACACAAAAATTTGCAAGAAAATTTGGTCCCCAGGTGTGGGGGTTTAGGCAACGCTTCAAACAAAGGATTAGGAATTCAGATATCTTAAGAAGGAATAGACCTAGAGTAGACACTACCTATAGCAATTTGCACTTAATCACAGCTAGCGATCAAGAAGTCCTCAAAAGTAGTTGGCTTGAAAACAAAACGAGAATTTACGAAAATACGTGTAAAACTGTCAAGGTCCTTTTCAAGCAAAATCAAGATACAGTGGTATGCCAAAAGACACCTGGCAGACTGAAGCATCGTCTAACAGTGATAAATGTAACCATAGATAATATATACCTTATCCGGGATTGGAAACGTGAGAAAATTGAATACAAAAAGCGTGAGCCGTCAGCGTTGCAGTAATCAACACCTTTCCTTTGATCAGTACGGGTTCACTTCGCTGACGAAGAAATGGAAAGAAAGGACAAATAAGCTACTAGAACTCAACATGGAAAGGATTTCCCATCATGGTAAGAGTAATACTGTTCTTTTACTGGTGTATGTTCATCGAAATTTTGGAAGCAAATCTTGTAGTTTACATTTTGCACAAAAGTGACTGTTTGATCGCACTCTTGAGGTTTGGGGTTTTGAGAGTTTGATAGCAGTGTTCTTTTTCAGTGCAAATAGTACTGATTGAAAGCTAAGACGTAAGCGGATCTACTGATGTAAGTAAAAACCCTTAGTTCTGCCATTTTGTAAGTGAAATGACACCACAAACCGCATAGCATGTGTTTTTGTAGTACTACAGTTTGGAGTTCACAGGCCTATTTCTAGACGTTCTTAGCTTACTTTCTAAAATATTTCTAGTAATTCATACATATATAAGTAAACCAGATGGCTTTTAGAAAGCATTTTTCTGGAGTGATGTAGTGAAATATTCAATTCTTTAAAGCACATGCAAATATTTCATTTTAGCTATAACTACAATTTTACAATGATTATTATTTGCACTCTATATTTTGCAGGTAAATGACAGGAGAGGTCATAGAAAACTTAGCACTTTATATGAGACCCTTCAGCACATCTCTCAGTGGGATGGATACTGGCAATTTCTAGAGTTTACGCTGAAAGTGCTTTTTACTGCTAGCACTGCCTCTACCTATGTCTTCCTTCACTGACACGCCTGTTAAGTCTTTAGAAAGCACTGTAGACTGAAGCAGTGTGCCGTCATTCCCTCAGGTATTATATGCAAATACTTTGTTTCCTACAGGGTGGATTGATATGATCCAAAATACACTGTGACAGAAATCATACTTTTCCAGTTGGGTCCATTGACTATTATGAAAGACTTTTTGTGGATTATATTTTATAAAAGAGAAATTCTGAAGCACCGTGATATGGCTAGCACTAGAAGACAAATTTTACTGGAGTTACTCCTATGGAAACTACTACCTGTACTTACAAGACTTGCATCTTTATGTTGCACCAGTATTTATATGTAATGCTGTAATCACAAAGTAGTATAACATTATGAACAATGACATAATGATGTCACGTACGTATACATACTGCTATTGTACAAGTCTCTATGATGTAGTGATGTGCGATATGTGATATATATCGAAATATCATGATAAATATTTTTATATCGTGATATGATATTGAATCTTTATATCGTATAAGCCTACGTATAGATTTTAGCTATAATTAGAGAAAAATGTACCCAAGATGTCATTGTACACTGTACTTTTTTTGATAAAAGAACTTGCAATGTTGTATGCTAGTCATGTACCATGTTTTATTGTACTTCTAGTACATTACTACTACAAGCATTATCATTGTAAATACACTAGCTGAGTGATGAGTTGTATATCGTGATATATATTGTATCGTCATCATGATATGTTGTGTGCAATAATCGTGATAGGAAAATATCCTTATCACACACCACTACTATGATGTAAGCTCTTTGAGTGCTGCATGCTCATTTTAGTTGATTGTTTGTAGCTACTTCTCAACCTGTTACATGATTTATTTCTACACGAACTCATTGCCTGCTGCTAAATTTTAAAGCAAATTCATCGAAACTGGTACTGTTTTCAGCAGCAAAATACCAATCAGGCTCTGTGCCACTCCTTTTGCTTCTATTGACTCAGTGGACTAATTTTAAAAGAATTATCTCTAATAGCTACACTTCTGCACAGTAAAAGATGAATAGCTACTATGGAAAACGGTGAACATCACTGGCTGTACATTTTAGTGACCATCACTAAGAATTGCAGTGATGCCACGGCAGTATTTACTACTTATTCTTTACAGTGTGAGTGCTTCACAAGTGTCTCTTGCCTTGGCACCGGTAATGAAAAGAACCAGAGACAGTACCGTATAACGGGAATGATTCGCGGAAGAAAACATTCGCGAATGATCTACTATTCCTCATTCGCAAGAAAACATTCGCGATTTATTGCATAAAGTAATTAATAATTGGGCGCGCGCACACAACGAATTAATCTTTTTTCCTATGGATAGCTAGGGAACGCTCGACTATATGGCTGACTCTGACATGTTGCGTACTACGCATACTAGTAGCCATGCATGATTGCTGTTTCGCTGGAGAAGTAGGCATTCACGATGAGCACGGACGATAGGCACGCCTATAGCCTTTTTTTTTTTAAACCAGGCGCACGCCCACAGCCGGCCAAAGGCCGGCTGTGGGCGTGCGCCTGGTTTACTGAAATTGTTTTCGTAAAAGTGTGTGTGTGTACCTATCTATCTACCTATCTACCTATGTTTGTCCGTACGCACCCACGTGAGCAAAATCGTTTAATAACGATAAAAGCAGCTTTTACGTAAGAAGTAAAAGTGAAATGAAGTCTGTATTAAACTTCTGCACAGGTGAACTTTGCTCTGAGGTGGTTTCTTTTCGGCGGACTGAAATACGGGTGTGGTGACTTTCCTCAGACTACCTTCCCCTTGAGGTTTTCAGGCATTTAGCAACTGAAAAACAACGGTGCAGGCCTCGTACACTGCCAGGAATAGCCTATCGCTTCGAGTTGAAAGGGGGCGTATCCCTTACGTACGCAAACGAAAATGAAGAGCAGCTTTGAGGCTTTGTCGAGAGAATTTGTGGGGAAAAACACGTTAGTCACACTATAAAACAGTTTAGAAGATAGTTTTGTGCGTAATATGTTGGTAAAAGCGGTTTATTTAACAAACGCTTCCTTAGCAGTGCATAGCAACGTAATTGAACGAATTACGAATATTTCATGAATTACGAGAAATAGCTAATTATATTATTGCACAACCCAAACTACCCTATTGTAAAGTAGTAATTCACAGTTGGTTAATTCATAGTAGTATATACTGTCTATGGTTATTCCAGATGAGTTAGCTAGCTGCATGGCGCCTGGTTTTTAGAAGTAGCACAACATCAACTTGTTTTGAAAGTGGTAGCTACATATAGCATAAATGAATGAATACAAATACACAGAGAAAAACAAGAACAAACACTATATGACAGTCATCATTTAGAAAGCTGGAAATTCAGTCTCAACCTATAGCCTTGGGGTGGCACTAAAACCGAGGCTAAGACACACCATTTCCGGCACAGTGAATCGCTGGGCTGCAATTATACTTACCCCGGCATTTAGTAGTACTGATTTTTCCACAGTCATTGAAGTTTGCATCTCTGTTCGAATCACACGCCACGGTCACTGGCTATACTGTTACGCATATATAACAGTTTAGCGAGTAGCTACCCGCTTATGCACTCGTTACATGAATGCTACATCAACTGATTCATGAAAAAAACTTTTTTAATTGTAGGAAAAATTTATCAAGAAAACATTCGCGAATGCACCTACAATCGTGAAATTCGCGAATGTTTTCTTCCGCGAATCATTCTCATTATACGGTATTTCAATTCATCTATCACCATCTACCACACACAACACTAAATGACAGCTTACAAAGATTTAAACATTACCCCTACCATTATTTAACAATGACAATAGACCATCACACCATTCCCATGTGTTGTTTCCTTCATTGTAGCTCAAGTTTTCTTAGATAACACGGACTAATGTAACAGAGTTAAGTTACACTAAAATTGCTCTTCTGTAATGCTGAGTGAATCTGTTGATTGGTGTTAATTGCCTCTGTTTCCAATCCCGGGTAAGGTATATATTATCTATATGATGTAACCTTAGCCATTATTGAGTTACAAAGGCATCATAACCTCTGTTACAGGTATATTGAGTTACAAAAGCATCAGTAATAAAATTTAAAGAAAATAATTTTCATTATGGGTCACACTGAAGCAGACACTTGCAGGCTTGATTATACCGAACCCATGCAATACTCCTATGGTACTGGTTTTGTGACAGGTTCTTCTGTCAAGGGGGTGACACAAAGGCACTCACTATATGTAGATCCGTGACCGCGATCAAAGTCTTGACCCACCGAAATTTCGCTTTGACCTGTGACTATGAGCCCTTTTCAATCTTTGACTGGTGACCTAGCAATGATAGTTCAGTAGGTTTCGATTGTGGGTTGGAAATTTTCACCCTTGACCATTGACTTGGCATGAATTTGGTGGCCTTGACCTTTGACTTAGACCGCAGTCACAGATCTACCTACAGTGAGTGCCTGTGTGTCACCCCCTTGTCTCTTCACCCCTAACTGGTAAAGTAGATCGATAGCTAACAACATGGTACCTATCAGGTATAACTGATTTTTGCCACAAAACAGTATCATAAGCACATCCCAACAACTACACACTGGTGGTGCCAGCGGGTCTCAGCGAGGATGCAGCAACCTCATACTAGATTACTGACAAACCAGTACATGAACGGTTTAACAGTTATGCGCTTATCAATGTAATGCCCAACTACCACAAATAATGGCTGAGGGTGGGGGAAGGTCGGAGATGGTGGTGGATCGATCGCCAAATTTCCATCCATGACATGTTGTCTTCAATAAGAAATTTACTGAAGCAAAGGCGTGTGCCTTTAAAAAGGAGTTTCTCAGATGCTAGCTAGCTACTAGAATCCACTCGAACTCACTCACAACCCGAATCTCTTGACCAACGCCTGAACGCCACATATCATACAAATCCCCTCCTAGCCCCACTGTCCCGCCGGTTTGCTAGTTGAGACTTGATCGGGGTTTGTATCGCCAATACTTCCCCAGTACGTGGGGAATAGTAATTTTCTGTGATGCAATCCCCACCTTCCCCGACCTCAGCCCGTATCCCTGGTAGTCGGGGATTACGCTGATAGGTGCATTTCAGGTGACTTCCATTCTGCATGTACGACAGTGTGCATGATAGTTTAATACAGGAACTCACCTAGTCTACTGCGGTATAGTTCGAGCCGGGTACGTGTCTCTCGAGGTGTCTCTATCTTAGGACTCCAATTGATGCTTCACTTAGATCACGTGATTGGTGCTTCACTGTTTTTTTAGGTGCACTTGGGCACTGGCATGAGGAAGTACTATCACTAACCTTGAAGATATATTATGCAAACAGTAATTATGCAACTGCATGCATGCATGTGCCAGTGCCGGGCTAGGCCTACTGATCATTATGTTATGCGGCAAGGAATTCCTCAACTGCTAGTGTAGCTATTCAGGGGCTAAAAAAATGGGGCTAGTTGTAGCCAAAAGCTAGTTGTAAATGACTTTTGGCTATAGTTGTAAATGATAATTGGGCTAGTTGTATATAAAAGTCAGACTAAAAATAAAATAGCACAGAAAAGTATAAAGTCAAAGTTACCATAGATAGCTAGCTAGCTATGTGTATTATGCATCTCTTTTAGTTTACTACAGGGATTTGACAAAAAGTACCTCAAGATTGAATATTGCGATAGTCTTTTAAAATATTTACCATTTTCAGTTGTGGTCTACTTTTTGATTAAAAATTGTCTTACTATCCAACTTATATTATGGATTTTATTTTCTTTTTATTGCGCACTATTAAATGCCTTAAAATCTTATAATTATATAAAACAACAATTTACTCTAAAAAATTGGCTTGTATGTAATTAATGCATATGTGCATAGTTCACTACTTCTTGTTTTAAATTTCGTCTCTTCAGCTTGCTATTTCCTTAAATTACTTCCAGGTTGCAGTCATTTCTCTCAAATTGCTTCCAGATTTAATCTTGTCACAGCTGTGTTTCAAATTTTCTTAGGGGAGTACGCCCTCAGACCCCCTATAGAAATCATTTTAGTCTTGCATTATGCATCACAAGCCCTCTTCTCACTTTAACTGACTATGATAATCATGACAATACAAAGCTTAATAATGTACTTTATACACAAAAGCAAAATTAATTTTGTTTAGTTTGGACCATGTGTTCCCCCTGTCTAAGGTTATGGCTAGTTGTAAACATAGTTTTTTTAGCCACTGAGTGTATTCACAAGTGTTCTGTTTATCAACAGAAAGTGAAACCTGAGCAGCTGTCCTTCAGAATCCAAAGACAAATGGTGACTAATCTGGTAAGTTTGGCACATTAAAAACAAATTGTTTTTCCTAACCACCAGTTGAAAGGAAAGTATCAAGTGAGTTGGTGAGACAAGCCAGTTAGATTAATCATTCTTTTATGAGGGACCACATGCATGTCAGCCAGACCGGCCATATATATATATATATATATCATGATGTCCATAATAAAATGTTAGAGATCACTGAAGAGCAAGGAGTATTTATAAGTATGGGCTTGTTTAACTGATAGCTATAACTATAGCTATATCAGCAAATACACTATGCATGAGCACAACCCAAATGCATTTGCTTTTTTCATTGTAAAATATTTCATTTGCAAAAACTCATTTCTTACACAAATTTTTTGCATAGCTAGCCTTACTCAGCTATAGAAAGTTTCTAAGCATTAGCTAACTATGTGACTTACTGCCTTTATAGCTAATACTGTAGCTTATTGACTAGCTTTCAACTAAGACATAATAAACATCAAGAATATATGTAGCTAGTTAATATTTTTTACCACTGTAGCTAGTTACCAGTATTGTAAAATATTAAGACGCGCCATGTAAAATAATTTCCATTTGGTGTAGCTAAATCATATTTGTGACTGAATTTTGGAAAATCACTCTTAGTGGTCACGCCTGAAACAAGTAGAATTTTTGAATCTATAGCATGGTGCTGTTAGTAGCAAAAAACACTTTCAAATATTTCTATTTTTTTCCTGTAATGCTGTGTTTCAGAACTAAATATTTAATGTCAAATGTGCCCATAAGCCAAAATTCGGTTACAATTTTTTTGCATGTTTTACACAAAATTATATAGCTACTGTGCATGCATAAGATTTCTCATTGTGTATACTGTACAGTTACAACTATAACTGTACAAGAGTAACAAGACCAACAGCAGCTCAGGTGAAACTTTCAGAGTAAGTAAGCTATCAGCAAGTATCAAACATTGGGCCAATCAAGCAATACTTATATATTTTTTCCAGTGTGCTTATAAATTATGAGTAATTGAAAGTAGTTTTTAAACATTGTGTACTTTGTATATAGCTATATAATAAGGCAAAACACCAGAATTTTAAATCTTCTACTGTGCGTGCAATAGGTAAGCATGAGGCTATTATGTTCCAAAAATTGAGCATTATTACTTTTGAGCAGTGCTCAAAAAATCATCTATTATGCTATTGAGAATTGCCCATTATTCCCAAAATTATGTCACCATAATTGGTTAATAATACCAGTTTATTGCTGTATCACACTATTTTCATTAATGCTTAAGCTTCAAATAGTCTTGAATTCTTTAGCTGATTGCTGTGTTAGAGTATTTCATTTCAATGTGACTCCTTTATTAGAGCAAATAACATTCAGTGATCGTTCTATTAGAGTTTCTGACTGCTCTATTAGAGTATTTCGACCTTTTAAAACAGAATTGTGCAATCTGCAGATTTTAAAAATGCTAGCATAATTCCTGATTCCCACACATACCTATTATACCCGAAATTATGCCAGCATAATCGCCACGTCCCTAGCGATAGGTTTAGTTTCTGGGATTCCCACATTGCATTATTATAACCATGTAATATATCCAGAATAATGCCACTGATAAATAATGCTATACAGAATAATGTGATTGCTTAAGAAAGTAAGATCTAATACATTAATTTTGTTTGTATGTGTTATATATAGTTGTCGATTGAGTTCTGCATTGTCAAGTGGTTATTATAGAATATTGTGACTTGTCTGAATACATGTACACTAATAAAATTACAGATTGAATGAGTTAAGTAGCTAATATTTACACACCATAATAGTTATAAACTTATAATTCTGCTCTTAAGCTATAATATATACAACAGAAAATTAATATTCTCAGTGTACACAATATAAACTCTTGATAATAATAAAAACATGGTACAGCAAGTATGCTAACTACCAGAATGTCTGCATTGTTGATTTTAGCTGGATTAGGTAGTAAAATTCAAAAGTGCCATTTATTTGGCCTATGTCTGTTCTAAGAGTTTTTGTTTACTGACACTCTCTAACCTTTTCCTCCAGCCTCGTGACCACAGATAATTATGTTGCAACATAATCGTGACCACAGATAATTATGTTGCAACATAATATAAATTATCTGTGCTCGTGACACTGTTGTATCATTTCAGAGGTTAGTAGGTTACCTATGTACTGAATTCCTTCCTCATGTACACATACACCACCCATGCAACAGAACATCTTGTGGGATGTAGCCACCATGGTAGTCTATATATATTTAAATAATGATGTTGTCACACTGAGGGTACTAAGAAGGTGATATGTTTACTCCTTGAGGATTTGCCTGCAAAAACATGATCCATGGGAACACACATGCACTGAGTGGTGGAGATTACTTGTCATTTTAACAGCCTTGAGAAAGCATTGTTAGATGACAGCAGTTTTAGTGTACACATGCATCATGGCTTGTCTATAGTCTGTTTTAAAAGACAAGCATTATACACATGTAATAGTTTTAGAACTGTATCAAAAGTCACTAACGTATTCTTTCACGTGGTGAATGTATGCAGTTCCTAAATACATTGAATCTAGAAATTGTGTACATGCATGTATACAAGTCTGAGACTAAAATTTCAGTAAGTGTTAGTTTAAGTCTGCACTACACCCAACTGTTCAATCACTTGTTGTATTGATGGTCTCTTGTTAGGATCAACATTAGTACAGCTGGTAATGAGGGGCATATAGTGAGGCCACCTTGACTGAACAGACCTCAACAGAACATCGATACTTTCAGTAGGCATCCTTCTGGTTAACATCTCAATAAGTAGTACTCCATAACTGTATACGTCTATCTTCACTGTTTGTTGATGAGCAGAATCTCTTTGTGTAACTTCTGGGGCAGCATATATGATAGCGCCAGGACCAAGGGTTTGTGCAATGTGGGCAAACTGAGCAGAGCCAAGATCAGATAGTTTAGCTACCCAACCATTACCATCAGCTTTCAGTAGTACATTGGGAGCACTGACATCACGATGAATAATGGGGTGTGGCTGAATACTGTGCAAGTATAGTAAACCTTGAGCTATATCCATACTGATTGGAGGGATTTGGCTAGTTGTGGCTCTTCTGTCAGCCAAAGCATCTCGCAAATTTGTGTCCATTATTTCAGTGAGAATGATGGCTGGATTATCAGGGACTGCTCCAATAAACTCCAGCAGATTATGATGACGGCATCGGGCAGATATTCGAATTTCTCTCTCAAACTGATCTTTGTTGTAATGAGAAGCTATGCCTCTGTGGAGACACTTCGCAGCTACTCTGCGTCTTCTGTAGGTGGCTACAGTAACATAACCCCATCCTCCAGTTCCTAGGATGGTGTTACTGAGGTGTACTTCATCTCGTGACACTACCCACAGTCGCTCTACTGCTTGAACAGCAACTTCAAGTGTCTCCATTCTCTGGATAAGACCAGCAATGACTGTGTTCTCCAAATAGTGACATTTTGCTTGCAGTTCTTGGGAGGTCTCCCTTTCTGTTTGTAGTTCTTGCTGTACTTGCTGCAGCTTCTCTTGGAGTACTGCACTTTGTTGTTTCTCTGTGGCAAGGTCTTCTTGTAGTTCAACAACACTGCCAGGTTCTTGTGCCTGTATTTTAAGCTCTTGTGTCTGCATTTTAAGCTCTTGTAGTTGATGATGGAACACCTCAACCTGTACCTCCATTTGCTCTCGCTGTTTTTGTAACTGACTTTCTTGTGATTGTAATTTACCCTCCTGTGTTTGCAGAATTTGACTTTGCTGATTTTGGATCTCATCTGATTTTTCAGCTAACTCAGTTATAAGCTCGCACAAGTGGAAAAGTACATCTATAAAACATTGAGAGTTAATATGTCTGATCAATTTAGTCACTGGAAATTAAATAATCACCCTGACATATCAATGATACACATATAAATGAGTAGTACACATTCATTTGCATACATGGTTGAAATCATGCCATGTGCCCTTTCTGTTGACTAACTACAGAAGAGACTTATCTGGACACTTCCTGCAGTGTACATGCAGGTCACCTCAAGACAGCCCAAATTATATAGCAATTCCTCCTGTACGTAGTTACCATTACATTTATGTTTCATCTTGCAACAATAAACAACTAAGAGGTTATTTTTTAAGCTTGTCATAAATAACTACCACTCCTGGGAAAAGGACACAAGTGGTACCAATTATAATTGTAAAAATACAAGAGGAACAGAGTAGCAAATTACAGAAGAATATTATGTGAAGGTCTGCAATGAGGATCTTTTGCAAATGGGAAAACCAGTGGCAGGTATAAGCCAATATTTATAAAGTAGCGCTGGCTGTTATTCCCACTGTAGTAGGGCATGTGGTGAATATTTGAAGAAAGCAGGACATACAGTGATTGTGTCAAGTGATAATCAGAGCACTAAACTTTTGAATAAAACCTCTAAACCATTCCAGTACTTATGAAATTGTCCTCACCTTTGCGTTCTCTTACTATCACATGGATTTCAGACTTCATTACAATATTGTACTCAGATAGTGTATGTCCATCATTTAATTGCTGTCCCCGAAAGATCAACATTTGCTTATCGGGTGGTATATCATTTCCATCTTTTATTTTGGCCTTCACATCTTGTATTGTATCTGATGGCTTTACCCATAAACTAATGGTCTTTCCAGTCAGTGTTTTAACAAGTATCTGTATTCCCACTGTAATGCAAGAAACATGCACATTATTATACATGCTGCATACATGTATACAAAAATTCTGTAGCATATACAACAGGAAATATGGCAAAAGGCACTTCATCAGTACTGAAAAATTAAATGCTATCAAAAATCACGAAAATAATTTTTTAAAGGTGCTAATCAAGGTTTGATGAAATAAATGTTTAATTTATTTCATTGTCAAATTCATCAAGATTTTCTCAGTGAAGTACAGTATAGTGAAGTACAGTATGGTGAAGAAAAGGAGTGTGGCCTTAAAAGATAATAACTATTTCACTCACATTAGACTTGTTTCCTATAATTTATAATCATTTTTAATTAACTTCTAAACACATGCAGTAATGCATGTATGTTGAATTATAGCTACCATAATTCAGAAAATTTTGGTGTAGAAAATTTTCATCTATTAAAATTTTGATGCAACATGTTTTGTCACTGGCACAATTGACAAAAATTTTTGACAGAATAACTATATGTTAATATTAGTATGTGTAAATTATTCGTATAGCTCACAATAATTTGTTGTTTTAATTTTCGTCAATACAGCCAGCGACAGAAATTTTTTGATACTAAAATATCTGATTTACGGTAGTTTAGTATATGAACATTTTCCCAATTAGTCACCAACAATGGAGAGCAACAAGAAAATAAACAGCTATGCAATAGCAAATAACTTAACTCAACACAGCTTAAACACTTTGTCATTATAACACAGCACAATATTGCTAAAAACTATAATTGCAGCAGACATTTATTGGAGAGCTGTGTTTATTCAAAGCAGGGATCAGGGTTAGCATTTTCGTGCCAAAAAACCAAACCAGCCTTTTTTCCCTTTATGATGACTTGGCAGTATTGGTTAGGTATAACTATGTCCAAACATGCCTTTGGAGTGATGCAAAACACCCCTGGTAAAATTATTACAGTTTTTTCCTGTCATATATGAATAAGAAGGGAATCAACCATAATTTCACACCACGCCTCCAACAGTTAAGATTAAATGCACAAACACCTCACATTATGTAGGATTGTAAGCATATGTACATAGCTGATAACTAGGGGTGCAACAATATATCGATATGTTGATATATTGCAATATTTTCTATCACAATACAATAACAATAGGGCAATTGGAAACAGTGGAAATGGAAACCAGAAACGGAAAGTGGAAATGGAAAACAGAAATGGTCTAATCGTCATATAAATGTACCCTAGAGCAAAACCCTTGTTTAGTGACCACCTCTTAAAGACCACCTTCTTATAAATACCACCTCCATACAAAGACCACATTGTAATTAGATCTCAAAGATAGCTGACCTTATAAGATCGTTTCATGGTCTGTTGAAAGACCACCCTCTTTACAAAGACCACCTTTCACATTGTAATAATAGCTAAGATTCCAAGCATGTATTCTATGACTTTATCAAAGCAGCTAGGCTCTTACAGTCCTAGGGTAAAACCTCACTTAGTGTCACTTTTAAATACCACCTCTGTACAAAGACCACTTCTATATACAAAGAATATGTTGTAATTGGGTTCTAAAGATAGGTAAGGCCACTTCGTGGTCACCTTTTATAAAGACCACCTCTTTACATGGGCAATATTTGATAAGCTTCAAACATGTATTTCATGACTCATAGAAAGAGGTCAATGCCATCTCCCATGTTTTGGTCCACACTTCACTCAAGTCATCTACCATTATTGCTTAGTTTGTACCAGAATGTGCCAAGTCCTTAGTCCATGCAAGTGAAATGTGGCTAGCTACACTACAACCTACTGTATCAACAAAAAAATGAGGTCTCATAAAGAGATGATGATGACCTTAAGAGTGTAGTATTTTTTAGCTCACCTAGCTGTTTTGATAAGATTTTTGGAACGATGTTATACAATTTTCTTTTTGTTTCTGATTAAGTCATGTATGTTTTTAATGTAGGCTTTTATTTCAATGTACTGTAATTGTCTTTGTAATGTATCCTTAGTTGTTTGGTTTTGTATTGTATTGTTTTTGTAGGTGGTACTCATATAGGCATATTTGCCTTTTGTATTCACCTTACCTTTTGGTTAAACTAATAAAAATAAAATAAATAAATAAATACAATGTGGATAGGTGGGCTTTGTAAAGAGAGTGGTCTTTTATAAAAGTGATCATGAAGTGGTCTTATAAGGTCATTGAGATCTAATTACAAAGTGGTCTTTCTATAAAGGTGGTCTTTATAAGAAGGTAGTCTTTAAGAGGTGGTGGCCACTATACAAGGGTTTTACTCTAGGGTACATTTATATGACGATTTAACCATTTCCGTTTTCCATTTCCACTTTCTGTTTCCGGTTTCCATTCCACTGTTTCCAATTGCCCCAGAGTAAATTATGCAAGCAATTGTTCCATTTTCATTTGTGAAATGACCATGGACTTTAGGTCTTGGCATGGTAAGATAGTATATCCTTTTGTATAACCCTGCAGCTGTCATTTTAACTTTTAAATACTAACTGATTACATTATGAGTACACCTTAGTCATATTTGTTGGACTTACTTGACATAACTACTATAATGAGGTGGTCTTATTCAAGGCGGTCTTATTATACGGGTGGTAGAGGTGGTCTTTGTTAAGAGATATCTGTTAATATGAAGTTTTGACTAACTTTAGTTTTTCAGTTTCAGTTGTTTAGTTTTAGTTTTCAATTTCAGCTGTTTCCAATGTCCCTTTACTCTGCTGATACTGGATTTGATAATGGATTTCTCACATGATGAATTGTGCATGATTTAGGAGCAGAGATGGGGTAATGCGTTACATAATATAATGCGTTATGTAATATATATTACAATTTGCGAGTTGAAGTAATATAACGCGTTACTTTGCGAAATGCATGTAATATAACTTAAGTTACTTTTGGAAACTATTAACTCATTACTAGTAACGAACAAAGTAATAATATTATGTAACAAACAAGGTAACGAGTAGCGAGTAGCGATAAGCGTGATGTAACAAGTAATGCTATGAGTAACAATGAGCCAGTAATGCATTACAAATGGCTTTCATACTACTATTTACTATCCATTAAACTACTTAATGATCCATTACCTCAATCCATGCATTAACCTTTCACCTATATTAAAAGATGCTGCCTGGTCCATTGGACTGATGTGTACCACGTGACTACATAGACCATTGCTATTAATGCCCACTGTCTGTGTGAAAACATGTGGCTTGCATGCATACATGCTGAAGTGTTAATTTAATTCATAATATTAAAGTACATGAAGTTACTTGTTTAATATTTACAGCTAATATTACATTTCACAAGTAACTTAATATGTAATATGTAACTGTAATATATTTCATTGTATAGAAAGTATTATTTAATATGTAATATATTACTTTGAAAAGGTAACTTCCCCAACTCTATGTAGGAGTTGCATAGTTAAATTAATGATCTTGGACTTTGTGTCTTGGTAATTGTTAGACACTCATAATAGGCGTCTTCGAGAATTTAAAAACCTGAGGTGATGTCAATAATTACCTGCGCCTCAGTAATTATTAATGTAGCCTCAAAATTTAAAATCTTTGAAGATGCCTATTAAGAGTGCCTAACTATTATCAAGACATAAAGTCCAAGATCATTAATTTTGATCTTGTAACTATGCAACTCCTAAATCATGCACAATTCATGAGAAATCCATTATCAAATCCAGTAACAGCAGAGTAAATTATACATGCAATTGCTCCATTTTCATTTGTGACATGGCCATGGACTTTGATTAAGGTCTTGGCATGGTAAGATAGTATATCCTTTTGTACAACCCTGCAGCTGTCATTTTTAAGTACTGATTGATTTATTACATTATGAGTATACCCCTTAGCGTTATTTGTTGGACCTACTTGACATTGCTGCTATAATGAGGTGGTCTCATTATAGAGGTGGTTTTATTACAGAGGTGGTCTATTACAGAGGTGGTCTTTGTTAAGAGGTACCTGTTAATATGCCAATTTTAGTTTTTCAGTATATTTTCAGTTTCAGTTTCCAATTTCAGCTGTTTACAATTTCCCCTACAATTCGGTGTATTGGACTGATATCCCATTGGGTTCAAAATAAATCGTCTTAGTGTTGCATTAGAATAGTTTTATTGCATTGGGGTATGTCATACAAAATAGGCATTCATACAAATTGCAGATGTTTTATTGCATGAATTTCACTTATTGCACTAATATTATTGCGTTCAGGTGGGATTCTTGCAGATCAGGTCATAATTATAAGAATACGGTATTTACAATATAAAATGTCTGATACTGTTCGACATGTAAGCAGTGTTACATACTAACCTTTCAGTTCCAGGATCGATTCTTTCTGGATATTATAATCAGCTAAAGTAGGTCCCTCTTCCAGTTCTTTTCTGTTAAAGAACAGCCGCTGTTGATCAGGCGGTACACCTTCCATTTCTTGAATTCTATTCTTTACATTTTCTATTGTATCTGAGTGACACACCCCAACAGATCTGGTCTGTCCACATGGTAATTTAACATATATTGCCAAATCTGAAAAGATTACATTTGTTATTTCCATTATTTATAGCTATATTAAGTTTGCAGTAAAACACAGCTTTATTTATATCATGGCATTCAATGCACTGTAGTCTTTGAACTAAAGAACACAATTACATAGGAATCTGTAATAAAATTTTCAAGCATTTTATTTTGAGTATGATAATAGATAGGAAAATATACAACATGACAAAAAGTATTTCATCAAAGAAGGAAAAAAGCAGGAATTTAATCTTGGAGATTCAGGATAAAAATTCAAGCCCTAAATCCATCCATAACCCAACTTTCAGATTTCCATACGCATACAACAGGTTAGACTAAAGCAACCAAGCTGTAAAAAGCGGTGTGGCCTTAAAATGGTTCCTTTTGAAAGATAATATCAAAGTTGGTATCCAAGAAATGGCTGCAGTACTGCTAATATTAATAATTAATTGACATTAACATCATTTCAGCCATTTCTTGGTTACCACCTTCAATACCTGACAATAAGCTTACATGCACTCTTTAGTCTAGATTTGTCTATACATTGTAACTCCTAATCTAGTTTTAACACATCTGTAACGTCATGTACCCGTATGTACCGTAAATATGTCGGGTTGTAATTACCAAAATGCCACTATCTTTTATGACCACATACAATACATGTCATGTTTAGTAATTACTAACCATCTCTTAATGGTAATACCAAGTGAAGTGTTGATTCTTTCTGAATATTGTAGTCAGATATTGTATGTCCATCTTCCAATTGTTTTCTTGCAAAGATTAGTCTCTGTTGATCAGGTGGTATACCTTCTTTGGCTTGAATTATGGCCTTTACATTTTCTATTGTATCTGAACGCTCCACCTCCAAAGTAATGGTCTTCCCAGTTAGTGTCTTGACAAATATTTGCGTAGCTGTTATTAACAACAATGCATAATTAATTTATAGGATATTATCAAAATTTTAATGCCTCTGTGATTGACTCTTATACAACAACAACAAAAAAACAGACATTAAAAGTGCTGAGATACTTGATATTTTAGACAATTTGTTGCTACAGAGTAAGCTATTTACAGGTAAGAAATGCTAAAGGGGTGTATCCAAGATAGTTTTCAGTGATTTATAGGTGTAGGGGTGTGTGGGCGCAGCCCCCAGTTGCTTCAAAAGTCGCGATTTAAACTATACACTATAATAATATGCTTGGTTCCTTTAAAGTCCTATGTGTAATTTTAATGGATTATGGCTGGTCAGGCATTGACAATAATCACACAAATGCATATCCAAATTGTCCAATTGAATGATAAATTCAACTCCTGCCTTAAATTTCAAGTTACAGGTGTACTAAGTCTTACATTGATATTGCCATTTAAAAGTATGTTCCACTGTGAAAGTTCTATTAGAGTACTTTTGATTGCTCTATTAGAATACATCTGACAGAGTATCTTGATTGTAAATACATACCCCTTATTCTCCCTTAATCCACTAGCTTTTGAAGAATCAATGTAAGTTTCCTATTATACTGTAGCTATACTGCTCTGTTCCCATTTGTTCTGTGTGCTTCTGTTGCCAAGCTATGATAGTCCAGTATTCCTGCTGAAAGCCTATAAGTTAAAATTTCAGAAAGGGTTTCATAAACCTCATAAATACACCCCTGCTAAATGTAATCTTCCCATTAGACTGGCTGAATGCTTTATTAGAGTATTTCAATTTTTGATTTCAAGCACTGAGGCAGACATTAAATGTCAACTAGTATAACTGCATGTGTATATGGCTTCCTTTGTTTTATTACTTTTACTTCTATGATTTTTCTACTCAAATGTAAAATTTCTATACTTGTTTGTTACTACTTATGTAATACAGTGTATGGCTGGTGAACCAGCATATACATGGAAAAAATTGAGCTAGATATATAAATAATTACAAAAAAAAATATTTGAAAATTAAGTATGCAACTAAACATGTGCTCTGACAACAAATTACTGAAAAGTAAAGTGGCCATTCTGCTTTGTTTTCAGCTACGTATGTTCCACCTGTAATACAGTGTAACAAACAAAGAACATCATACAAGAAGTGACTCTGTAATCTCATGGACATGCACTAAATCCCGTAATGATATACTACTGAGAATCAACACCTACGTACACAGTAGTGGAGAAAGAAATGGGACACAAAGGTAAGTCTATGATGTATGCATTGTAGCTGCTGCAGCTGGTAAAAAAGCACGCCTCAGGCCTAAGCGATATTGAACAGTGCAGAAATCAAACCTGCAGCCTGATGATCGTTACATAATATAATGTACACAGAATGCAGTTATGGTACATGATATTGTTTATGTATTAAAACTTGTTTGGAAGTTATATATAGATGAATTTAGACTGGTCTTCATAAGACTGCAGTAATCAAGAAATGGCTGAAATAATGTTAATGTCGTATAGGGCCACCTATGTGACCCATGAAAAGTGGCCTATTAATAAGGTGGCCCTATAGACCTTATCCACAATGACATCACAATTGACAAAATGGCCGTGTTTAGTCTGGGCACTTCATATGCAATCACTAAAATGAACTTTGTTTGCAGATTTCACGACATGGAACTATTGAATAATAAAGGTAAAAAGCTAGTTAGTGTGATGTGGCGATACAAAATAGTCTCACCAGACAAAACCAGACTTAAGTTTGCTATCTATACAAAACCACACGCATTTGCCTTGTAATTAAGTATGTATGCCTCGCCTTGCCCTTTGCTGCAGTATGTAAACATTAACATAGCGACTCTCCATCTCTCCCAATAGCTTCTGTACAAAAGTGTCCACACTATCGGCTGCCAATTTGTGCTTTGATGTCATTGCGGATAAGGTCCATTACTGCTGAAAATCTCAATATTGTGGCCATAAAATGAAGTGGCCATTATTGTCAAGGCTTTCAACTCCACTATCTGGCTAGTCGCTGTAACAGCGATTTACAATTGGTAGAAATACACTATATGATTATACATAGTACAGTTTTACAACCAGGGTTTCATTATTTTTTTGGGGGGGGGGGGGAAAGAGCTTGCCCTCTTTAAATTTTAAGCAGTAGTTTAAATGAAAGTGCCTCAAGACAATCTACAAGAGTCAAAAATGCAAAAATTTGAGGAGTCTAAAATGCAAAATATTCCTGGAACGGCATATTATTTTCAGGTATATACACCAGAAACAATTTATGAGAGTCTAAAAATGAAGTTTAAGACCTTAAACTATGTTAATGGTTGTGCATCTGCAACTAGTACGGAGCAGCAGTATCAGGGATCCCGTGCATGTGTATGTATTGGAACTGTGTGCATGCTCACCCTCAACACAAGCCACGCTGTTAAGTGTCAAGAGTTGGTTGACTTGTAGTCTTGCTTGTGACTTTCTTTTAATTGAATCATCATGCCTCTGCAATGGTTGAAACGTCAATGTTCTTTCAGCCAAAACCAATCCCCGGCTTCATCAGGCCGCACAAAGAAACCAAGGAAGAACAGGAATGCCACTTCAGCTTAATCTGAGGATGGTAACCTGTTACAGAATAGTGACTCTTCGCGGACCAATAATACTTCACAGAGTGGTGACCCTTTACGGAGTGAAGATTCTCCTCAACCTGGACCCCCACCCTAGAATACTTGACGTGGCAGGACATTCCTGGAATAGTACAACTTGCTGGTGCCTTTCGGAGGCCCTCTCACTCTACAGGCGGACCTACCCCGGCTGTTAGTACTGGACCCACTCCAGCTGTCAGTACTGGACACACCTGCTCGCTACCAATTTCCCTACCTGTTACCTCTACCCCTCCTGTGACTGTACATGCTACTAGTTGTAATGAGCTCCCTATCTCCCAGGTATGGTTATTTACAATATTAGCTGTGTAAGCTTAATTGCCATGTTGAGTTGTGATTTAATTGTGCGAGGTATGTGTTGTTATAATTAATTTACTGATATTGCAAGTCATACTAGGAGGGGTAAATACAGATGACAAGTTTTGTTCATTCCTATTATGTGTTAACTGCCTGGTCAAATTTCACCCTCTCCTTCTGGTTTAGCACCAGTATGCTGGCAATTGAGCTATTGCTACATAGACAATTTGCTACAGGGCTGTAGGCAGCATATGCATGAAGGTACCTACGTATATAATATACATATACGTGTTTACCTTTATTGTTCTGAGGGTACTGGTAGTTGGTACTGTGCTTGTCATAAATTGTCTATGTAATATGTAATACCTTTAGTTTCATCGTATTAACGTGACATTTGCAAGTCATTATAACCAACCACTCCATTTTCCTCTGCTCCTTCCTAATAGCACTAAATATGATTCCTTCTCCACGTGCTCTACAACAAGTTGCAGTAACTGGGCAACTCATGGATCCTACATCTAGCAGTAGACTACCCCTGATACATCCTGCTCTTGCTGGAACTAGACAGTTTTTGGCACTAAGCTTCTCCCTGGTTCCTCCAGTTTCACAAAAGCTCATAGAAAAAATTGAAGCTGGGAACTTCATTGATATGTCTGAGCTACTCAGTGATCATATGGGAGTTCTCAACAATGAAGATAGTCCGAGACCAACCAAGACAAAGCGACATAATGTCACCAATATCCTAGAGTGGGCACGCTGTTTTGCAATTTACATATCTATCCTAAACTGGAAGCAACCCCAGCAAGTACCAGACCTGTTAGGATACCAGTTTTTAATACTCCTAATAAGTATGGCATATGAAGGTGATGGTTGGCAAGGGTACGATAGGGTCTTCCGACAGCATGCAGCTGCAAACTCGCTGGGTACATGGCCACTATAGATGGCTCCTTGTGGCATGCGGTGTTTGGTGGAAAGAGAATGGCTCCTCATTGCAAGCACTATTTTAGTTTCAGTCACTCCTCAACCAACTGTGCTTGGGCTCCTGACTCCGGTTCATCAATCATTCAGCCCACAGATCGAAGCCCATGTGATGGCTCTACTACCTACAGTCCTGAATGTGGCCAACATAAATGCAGAATTTGTCTGGCATGGAACAATTACCAGTATCCTGGTTGTCTTTTTCCCATTTGAACATTCCTATGCATATTGCATCCACAATCCTGGTGTCTTAGATAAAGGACATAAAGCCAGATTCTGTCCATATCAAACCCAAAAAAATCACCCCAACCGTGGACCAGTTAACCAAAGGCCTTATTAGACTCCATCTACATTGGCATGGTGACTATGACTACATTGTGATTTAAGTTTAGACATCATTTGTTTCTCTTATTTTTAGCCTATCAATTGTATTTAGGCCCTTCACACATTTGTGCTATCTGTACATGGTTGCTTTACTGATAGTTAACGAATTACACTAATGTGTTAACGAATTATATTACTGAATTACATGTATGTGCTTCCTGCCTAAGTACATAATTTGGTACTCTGGGAGAAGAAATACAACAGACATAGATTTACCAATCTTATTAATTATTTCACTTATAGAAGCTGAGGCTGAACAACTCTCATTGGAGCCAGATATGACAGCTGTCCCCATGTCCGCTATTAATTATCAGGACTGGTTACCCCAATGGAAAAGTCTGACCCAGTGTACATCGACTAATATTGTGTTAGTTCCACCAGAAGCCTGCAGAGTGACAACTCCCCTCAAGGTACCTGCTTGGTCTATCTACCTGAGGACATACCCACATCAAGAGTTAGTTCAATTCTTTTTGAGGGGAATCACAGAAGGTTTCAGAATACGGTTTAATTATCACAACCGGCAATTGAAGTCAGCACAGAAAAACCTAGAAGGTGCTCTCTCACACCCGAGCATAGTCCAGGAGTACTTGTAGACTGAGGTACACATGGGAAGACTGATAGGACCACTCAACTATTCATTTAAGCTGGTAACACAGATATGTCATTTTGGAGTAATACCTAAGTCCCACCAACCAGGTAAATGGAGACTCATTGTCAATCTGTCCCACCCAGTGGGATTCAGCGTGAATGACAGCATTCCAAAGAATCTTAGTTCCATCAAAATATATAATAATTGACAATGGTATCCAGGAGATCCTCAGGCTTGGAAAAGACACTACGCTAACTAAAATAGACATCCAGAGTGCATTCAGACTGATACCTGTTCACTCAATGGATCGCCACCTACTAGGTATGTCTTGGACTGATGGTGTTTATATTGATACATGCCTCCCATTTGGCCCACGCTCAGCACCACGGTTATTCAACATTTTGGCTGACCTACTGGCATGGGTACTGAAGCAGCAGGGAGTATCTGAGGTCCTCCATTATCTTGATGATTTTCTGACCATGCCCCCCCCCCCCCCGTTCTCAGGAGTGTGTCAACAGAATCTAGACATTATTCAGCAAATTTGTACGCAGCTGGGAGTTCCCCTTGCAACAGAGAAGGTGGTAGGACCAACAACATCACTGTGCTTCCTAGGGATTACTATTAACACTGAGAAGATGGAGGCCCATCTCCCAGATGATAAACTTAATAGAATTTGCCACTCGGTATACAACTGGCTCCACAAAAGAAAGGCTAGGAAGAGAGAGATCTTATCACTAGTGGGATTACTGCAGCATACAACCAAGATTGTTAGAGGTGGGAGGACATTTGTCTCACGCATGTATGCAGCTGCGGAAAAACTCAAAAGGATGTACTACTTTACACGACTCAAAAGGGATTTCCGCTCGGATCTGGCATGGTGGCATGTATTTCTTCAGAACTGGAATGGCCTTAGCTTACTCCGCTATATCTCAGATACATCTCCTGATTTCACTATTTACACTGATGCATCAGGATTGTGGGGTTGAGGTACATGCTTTAGTACACAATGGCTTCAGTGGCAGTGGCCATCAGAATGGTTCCCCATCTCAATCACGGCTAAGGAACTAGTGCCCATCGTACTCAGCTGTGCAGTGTGGGATCCACAACTACCTGACCACATGGTTTTGTTTCAATGCAACAATAGTAGTGTTGTGGTTAGTGTCAACAAAGGAACAGCAAAGGAAAGCAATGTGATGCACCTCCTTAGATGCCTATGGTTTTTTACAGCATACTACGACATATCATTATTGTGCAAGCACATCACAGGCTGCCAGAATGACATTGCAGACCATATATCCTGTGATAACCTGCAGTCTTTCTTTCATCTAAGCCCACAAGCCTCTCCAATTGCAACTCCTGTGCCTCCACAACTCCAACAGCTCCTAGCATTATCAGGAGATCACCTAGCTTTAGAAAGTTGTTTAAGCTTACCATCCGTAGACATTGAGCTCAAAACAGCTTATATGACACCAAACAAAACACAGTAAACTCTTTTCCCCATATTGTAACAGCTATAAATTAACAATCACAACATTATGTGTATGTTTTGATATATAATCATAATATGGATTGTAATGCATTTGTTATGTCATCATTCATTAGTACATTCATCATTCATTTGTACATTTCCTCACTTACCTATCACAGGTGCCAGAAACCCTCCCACATACAAGCAGCAATCTATCTACACTAGATATCACCAACTTGCAGAATAGCATTCATAGGTACTACTATCAAGGTCTAGCATTGTCAACACAGAGATTGTACAGCACTGGACAGGCACGTTATCACTCATTCTGCCATCAGCTCCATTGTTTGCCACTGCCATCGACTGAACACATATTATTGTTATTTGTGGCACACCTGGTCAACGAAGGCCTGGTCTATTCCACAATTAAAGTTTACCTGTCAGCTCTCCATAACCTCCATGTGGCCACAGGGCATCATCAAATTTTCGCCAGTCAATTAAAGCCAAGATTGGAACAAGTGCTATGTAGTATAAAGCGAACTGAAGCAAGCCAATCCCCACCACGTTCGAGACTGCCAATCACCATCCAGCTAATGAGACGCTTTAAAATTGCACTTCTCCAGGAGGCACACAACTTTGACAATATACGTTTGTGGGCAGCCTGCTGTATTGCCTTCTTTGGGTTCCTGAGATGCAGCGAGTTCACTGTCCTATCTATGCAAGATTACAACCCATCAGTACACCTTTCCTATGAAGACTTGTCAATAGACTCCAGAGACTCCCCTCCCCATCTGTAGTTCAAGTTCAGATAAAGCAGTCCAAGACTGACCCATTCCACAAAGGCGTTCGATTGTGCCTAGGCAAAACAGACACAGATGATTGCCCATTAAAAGCTATACTCCCTTACATGGTCACTAGAGGCACCAAAGCAAACTGCTGACAACAAACCATTGACACGCCAAGGGTTTCATACCTTACTATCCAATTTGCTGGGTGAAATAGGATTACCAGCAACAGACTACAACACTCATAGCTTTTGAATCGGAGCCGGCACCACAGCAAAAGATGCTGGAATTTCAGATACCCACATTCAGATGTTAGGAAGATGGCGAAGTTCTGCATACCAACAATATATCCGGACATCTCCATCCAAACTTGCTGAGCTAACAAAACTGCTTGCCCACCATACCTAACTCTTCATGTACTCATGTAGCAGCTAATTTAAGATTCACCTTTAGTTTTTCTGTATTAATTATTGTACTTGGTGTGATTGATTCTCTATGCAAGTAGAAAAGGTGGCTTGGGAGGGATAGGCTCTTCAAAAGGAATAGCCTTTCTATGGCACTAGTACATGTAGTAACAAAATTCACCCCCCAAGCCATTATAATGTGGATAAGGAAATACTGAGGTGGTTTAGGAAGGCAAAAAAGCTAAAGCACATGAAATGAAAATTAAGATTCAGGAACTTGTGATTGCCACAGTAAGACTCCGGGAACCTGTGCACTTACCAAACCCAATCACCATCAGCAGATGGATATTGTAAGCACCAAAGTCACCTCACTGAGAAACCAACATTAACACAAGGAGAGAACCATCAATGATGATGAAAATAATGCATACGTATATTATACAGTAACTGAAAGTGTGGTGTGTCCTTGGGTACATGTGACCACAACATGGAAGACCATAAGGTGGACGTGGTAAGGGGTGAAATTACAACAAAACACACAAAAAACAACAACAACAACAATAACAACAAAAAAAACAGCGAATAAACAAATAGTCCTATGCTTCTATTGACCAGTTCCTTGCTAGAAAAATTCTTCTAGATGCAGTAATAGATAATCCAGCAGCTTCATCGAGTAAATTTCTACATTGAGATCGCGAGATTGCCGTAGCTTGTTGAATATAGCCTAGAGCATTATACAATGAGGACAGTGATGATAGTAAATAATGGCCAAGAACACTAACTTTGATGGTATTATAGTAACAAGGAGTTCCCAATTTTATCCAGTTCCGATAAAATCTGTTGTAAGTAATCTTCTTTGGTCTGCTTTTGATCTCTTACAGATTCCAAATTATGATTAAAGTACTTGGTAAAGGCAGAGCCTGTATACCAGAAGGCCTAACAGCACAACTGCATTAGTTGAATTACTATATCAGGACGACAAGGAGTTATGATTATACTAATTTTTCTGGAGTGGCACATTCAGAAACAGGAGCTTATAAGTGTTGAAGGCACAAGGAGTGTAAAACTAATGGGGTAAGTAGAATTCTAGAAAAACGGGAACGGAAAGCGGAAACAGGAACAATCAGCAGAAAATGCCTAAAAAGGTCATAATGCCATTATAAAGGTTGGATTTTATCGCACAACGCTTATTTACAGCATTGTTGGACTCTTCTGCTAAAATGATTGAAACACTCTAATAGAGCAGTCACCTGTAGTAAAATACTCTAATAGAGCAGTCAAAAATGTTTTGTTGCCTATCCCACCAGAGACCTACATTGATGGCCTGTGAATTGATAGGCTATAGCTGTCATAGATTAGGTATATAGACTAGCTGAGTCATCAACTCATCAACATTAAAAGTTAGCTACTCCCTTGAAACCATAAATTTATATCAATATAGCATATAATTAAAAATTTACAAAAGGATTCTAATTAACTGACAGTAACTACATATAGATGAGGGAAGTCGTACCTACAACCTCATGAAAATGTCACATGATGGGCATTTGGCAGCTGAAGTATGTGTAGGTGCATGGCTCCAATGAGGAGACTAAAGGGCTATATAAGCAGTCATGGGGATCTTGGAGCCAATTTCAGTTTGACAAGTATACCAGTGTTGCATGCATATGACTTCTTATCTGGAAGCAGTATAGGTGCAATTTTCGAAGCCTATAATAGGCACTGCCAGTTAACTAGAGTACTTTGTGAATCTCAGTTTTCATATCAGTATTATTTTAATGTTTAATAGTTGAATATTCTAAAAATTTATGGTTTCAAAGGAGTAGCTAACTTTCAATGTTGATGACTTACTAATCTATGACAGCTATAGCCCATCAATTCACAGGCCATCAATGTGGTCTCTGGTGGGATAACTAACAAAACATTTTTGACTGCTCTATTAGAGTATTTTACTACAGGTGACTTCTCTATTAGAGTGTTTCAATCATTTTAGCGGAAGAATCCAACAATGCTACAAAGGAGCATTGTGCGATAAAATCCAACCTTTATAATGGCATGATGACCTGGTTGTTTCTGCTTTCTGTTCCCATTTCCGCTTTCTGCTCCCGTTTTCCTAGAATTCTACTTACCCAAACTAATGGGATCTCTATAGTGAAATATTGTCTTATTTGGAACACCACGAATCCACAGGCCACCTGTTGGTGATTTCGTTACATAAGCAATTAATAAGAAACATTTGCAATGCAGCAGTTCTTGTATCAATAACTATAGCAATGGGAGACAGTGATGGCATGTGAGACAGTAACGAGAGGAGAAGTGTTGCTAACCAACCTAGCAAATGGTCTAAAACTGTTGATCCATGACTGGTACTGCTTATCTCTGCTGCACAGCTACTAGTGAATTTGTTTAATAAGTGTAATAATGACAGAAGCCCTCTAAGCAGGCGTGTAGGGTGGCCTGAGTGGTTGGTGAGGTTTCAACACTATTAGTGGTATTCCATATAAGGTAATTTTGAATTTCAGTACTGTTACCACACAACCAGTTCACACTCCTTTGTGCCTTCGGCACTCTTATGAGCTCCTGTCAGAAGCAATTTACAAGAGTCTAAAATGCAAAAAATTCTGCAGCAGCATATCACATTCTCAGGTACCTGAGAATGCACCAAAAGTAATCTATGATAGTCTAAAAAAATTCAAAGAGAGCTGTCATCAGAAAGCAAATTTTCATGGAATAACATATCCAAAATTTGCTTTGGGGAAAAATTTTATGGCCAATTTAGTATTGAGACGTATATGACTGGGATCTTCCACACATCCAATTTACCAAACTTTGATGACTCATAACTTCATATTGGAAAATGGTCTTAACTTGAAATTTGATCAACAGTGAGCAACACAATCACGTAATATTTGAAGAAAGTTTTAATATGCATCTTGAACACTAAAATATGATCTCACCATTGGATGCATTTGGCTCACCCATTTTTTGCAAATCTGGTCAATTGTGACTAACAAAAATGCATTATATTCTAAACAAAAATGACTGTCACAACCATTGTATACAGTTTCCTACTACTCTTTCCCCTACAATTGCCACATACTGCAACACACTTTAATCCACGTTTACAACAAGAACATATATTGCTACCACATGAACTTGCAGTGGAAAGCTTGCATTTATATACATAAGTAAGATCTATGGTGCTGGTCCCCAGAGTTGGGGAAGTTACTTCATGAAAGTAATATATTACATATTACATAATACTTTTATATCAGTATAATACATATTACTTAGAATAAAGAGTAACTTAATAATATTACATATTAAGTTACTAACTTAATAATATTAGCTACAAATATTAAGTTATTAATCTATATTCATGCTAAGTTACTTTTTTATTAAGACAGCTAATTTAAAGTTAACATATAAACCACATGCAGTCACATGATGCATACCAGTTACACGTTCCTGCAACACCTGAGCACCATTATAGATGAAAGGTTAATGGATTAAGGTGATTAATTATAGTAGAATGGATAATTGGCAGTAAAATTTATTTATAATGTGTTACTTGTTCATCGTTACTTATAATATCACTTGTTACCTCGCGGTCAAGTTACTTGTTACTTTTCGTTTGTCTAGCTACTCGTTACGTAATAATATTACTTTTTCGTTACTAATAACGAATTATAGTTTCCAAAAGTAACTTAAAGTTATATTACTGCATTTCCAAAAGTAGCGTGTTACATTACTCAGAATCATGAATTGTAATATATACCTGTGCCAAAAACAGCCCAGCTGTAAAAAAAGGCGAGGCCAAGAATGCACAAGTACATGTTCATGGAGTAACCAAAACACATGATATCAAAATCTGGCCAAGAAAGCATTTAAAGTATAGGCACTTTTGTGCATTCATTTTCTATATGCTTCACATTATCACATCCAGCTAGCTGTACATGTGTGCTTGCAATATAAACAATACTACTGAGATGATAAAAGATGATTACACTGCATTGTTACCAAAATTAATTTAACTAAAAATTTACAATTACTTTCTACTTGGCCATCTTTTTATTTTAATATGTAGTGCAAAAAGATGGCCAAGTAGAAGTAAATTTTTAGTTAAATTAATTTTGGTAACAATGTAGTGTAATATCTTTTATCATCTCAGTAGTATTGTTTATATTGCAAGCACACATGTACAGCCAGCTGGATGTGATAAAGTGAAGTATATAGAAAATGAATGCACAAAAGTGCCTATACTGTAAATGCTTTCTTGGCCAGATTTTGATATCATGTGTTTTGGTTACTCCATCAACATGTACTTGTGCATTCTTGGCCTCGCCTTTTTTTACAGCTGGGTTGTTTTTGACACAGGATATCACTACTTTTTGTTGAATAGAGAACATACAGTTAGGTATTATATTACATAGGAGACACTGCATGCACGCATGCATAATAACAGCTTCAGCAACAGATTAGCTAGCTAAATTAGTAGCAAACGCTTCCAAGTTCAGTGTTTAGAAGCGCTACTAAAAGTGACTTGCTAAGAGAAGATTCATTTAAACTGAAAATAATGTTCAAATTCCTGCAAGGACTCACATGATATCTCGCGTGATGTTTCACATAAATAAGAACCGGCAAAGTTGAGGCTACAGTCTTAACTGTTCTTGCTGAAGCAGTAGGTTGGTGATATAGCTAGTCTAGTTGAAATCTGTGCGTGACAAGTGGAGCCGAATCAGCTGCGAGTTGTTGCTGAATGTATGCCTCTCGGAATGGATATGAAACCTAATGGCACTGAATGCATCACGCTATTCTCCCAGCAAATTGCCGGGTAAGTTCGTGTATAGCTAAGTCATTGTAAACGTATATAATTACAATCATAATTTTAGACAGGAATCTCCCATGCCATAGTAGCTTCCTGAGATTATATACTATACTTGTGTAGGCCAGAGCCTCATAGCTGGCTTGTTCTAGCTGTGTGGGTCAGACCGCAAACAAATTGAGCTGAACCCTGAGAAAACAGCTAAAAATGAAAGAGGATATTTTCTCAACGTTTCAACCAACCAAGATGGTTGGTGATGACAACAAAGATGTCGAGAGCAAACAAGTGCTTCCACCGACAGTTAAGGAAAGGTTAATAGGCTATATACTTTTATGGCTTCCTATAATGTATGGTGAAAACTTTGGCTATAAATAATGTGTCAGGCATTTGAATGATTAGTGGGTAAGTCAATACTACAAATGAGTTTCTATTTTTGAGGGCTCAGCTCAATGCGTACATACAGTAGGCTGTAATTACTATGCATCGATTGATTGATGTGATAATAATATAAGCAGATCTGAGACAACTATGGACCCTACAATATAATAACTGGGCAGATATATAGAGTTATGTATACTCTGATATAATTGTTGAGTGTTGTAGTTTGCCAATGGTCAAAGCTGAATTAACCATTTTAGATAGCTTTTTGTGATGTTGAAGGTGTCAGGCAAACTCCAGTTAGGGGCAGGCAATAAAAGATTATTTTTTAAAACAGGTGAGGAACATGCTTAGGCCCACAAGGTACAGGCTTAATCTACTTACCCCAGTAGATGCACCATATTATATATAATGTACATATCAGTGTATTGCCCTACTAACCCCCCCTCCCCCCTTCGGACATATATAGGGCTATAGTGGGCACAACCAAATGTTAAATGCCCCATGGTAGGACAAACCTATTGTGTCAAATCCCCACCATTGGCTCCAGTTGTAACGTGGGGGATTTGACATAGCGTAGAAAAAATACTTGGGTGCTTAATGAATGATTGTCAAATGCCCCATAGTGAAGCAGCAGTTTCATATGTCAATTCACCTTGTAAAGCCCCACTTACAGGCTTTACATCCAAGGGGGGTGATGGGGTAACACATTGGTAGGTGCATAATGAGTTTGCATCATAAACCTTGTGTTAAAATTTAGCCTGTCTCGCCTTTTCCATGCTTATAGCAGCTAATGTGCTTATTCTCAAACAATCAGGACTGGAAAAACTACTAATTGTCTTCTACTTTTATCTATCAACTATCCAATCACTGCTAGTTTATTGAAATTTCCTTTGCTGTTGTGTAACTTGTTTACCATTACGCTATAACCATTAGTCCCTCCTAGTTTATATGTCTCCTAGCAACAAAAAATGTTATGTCAACAATGTAGGTGAGAACTACAAAACAAGTCAAGTAATATATTCCAAAATTGGTCATCAACTGCTGCAGTATGCTGAATACATCTTGGGAATAGCTATGTGGGATGCTCACTTTAACAATAATCATAATAGTGGAATTAAGTGTTTGTTGACATGTTAGTCTGACTATATGATTACATGTTTTTAGTTGCTGTGCCTTACCATACTGTATCCCTTTCTGTATATGCAGGGTGGATACTGATGTTGTGACTGTTGGCGGGTGAGTTTATGGTCAATGGACAAATCACGCAAATGGTGAAGAAAAATTAATATGTGGTACTAAGACCCCACTACTATATTATGAACTCTTGGTGGTACTTCATAGCCAAACACTAGTGTATCTGGCTTCTTGTGCTATTGTAGTCATTTTTTAAATTTTATGGGATCATCATAATGTAAATGTTTACTAATACAGTATATTCATGCTATCATTAAAGAGTTTCTATAATTGTGGGTTAAGTGCTGAAAGGTTATGTGCTGATGCTGGCTTTTTAAGTGAATACTGAAGTTTCACAGGCACTGAAGGGCTGGGGCGGGATTAAAGACGTGCACGGGTAATGTAGCAGTAAGTTACTTCAACTATATCACTACAGCGGGTATGAAACAGCTGGCTATAGCTATGTACGGCCCTGCATGGGAACGAGTCAGTGGAGGCATACCGTCAGGACTCCCGGTAATTTTTTTGAGTGTACTGTCAAACTGCCAGTACAACACAGGTTTTGTCCTGTCAAAACATAAAAATATACTGGTACCCAGTGTTAAGCTTTCAGTACTAAAGATGTAGTCATGCCAAAAGTTATGTAACCATGTCATAAATTAATGTAACACTGTTTCTAGTCCAGTACAACAGTCTTTTATGAAACTTCATGCATCTCACAAGTCAAAGGTAACACTGGATAATATGGTTTTAAACATTCATAGCTGACAAGTACAGATAGGCTGGTGTTCAAACCTCACTGCTTTGACTTGAGGTAAAGCTTGTGGACACAAATCATAAACAAACAGCTTAATTAAATATTGCTGCCTTTGTAAGGCTGCTCTCCAGCAGTAGTGTAGCATTCCATCTGAATTATCCAGCCACAATGTCTGGACAACAATAAAATTAACCAGTCATTGCACATATTGACCGGAAATTGGTTGATTTGATTGTTGAACGTTATTCTGAGCCCTGACTGTGGCGAATTTAAAACAAATCAGTGACTGGACTCACAATTAAACCAAGAGTTGACAGCACAATGTCTATCAAATCAGCCAGCTTGCTATGGCTAATGACCTTGCCCACTTCCACACTGTTTGGGTTTGGCAATTGAGGCGGGCGCCTCACACCTCGACGTCGTGGCGGCAAGTTTGAATTTTCAAAGAGCACAAAAGCGATCTCATAAACTAACAAACAACTTTTAGTGAAATTAAATGTACAGATACATTGTGCAAAAAGCCCCTGATAGCCGCAGCCTTTTTACAATATGACTCATGGTTGAAAGAAAATCGCTCCAATGGGATGCCATGACGAAGAAAATGAAAAAAGAACAATGCACTTTTGAATAAATAATTTAATTAGTGCATTGTAAATGGGTGGGCGATGGAACAAACTACTCCAACAATTCGCCTGACTTTTCATGTGGTAGTTACTCATTATACAAAGGTTACATGCCCCTGGTTTTGAGGCGGAATCTTTTAGTAAGGCTGAGATTTCACCATGCGGATTTACAAGATTGCATAATCGATCCCTCATGTAAATGACTCACAGTAGTGGTCACATGTTTATTATTATTGTGGGTGCACGTTTTGTGCTTCTTGACCCACTTCATCCTTCACTACTGTGAGTCTTGATTACCTAACGTGTTATATTATGTAACCATCTCGCTGGTCCCTGATCCTTCTAGTTTCCAGCCCCTTCTAGTTTCCAGCCCCATAGTAATGGATGAAGTGAGTCATTAAGTTCCTTTCCATGAATAACTTGTAGATGCACACAAGCTGTAAAAGTGCACTGCTCTTGCAGTTGGAGGGAGTTTTTGAGAATCAATGGTTTTAGCTGTTCCATGTACTTTGCGTAATTGAGACTGTTTAATGAGTCAGACTGTTTCCCACCAAATAAAATAACTAATAATCAAAGTCAATAAATTTCTCCAACCTGTACAGTGATCCATCATAAACTTGGCAATCATTTACACATCATTTGATTGCTGTATCTTCTTGGTTACGCCAACTTTACTTTGTCCAAATGTTGCAGAGGTTGTATCACAGCCACTCCAAACATGCAAGATATGATGTTACAGTAGGACCTAACTGCCCAACAGAGTCATCAATTTTCCAAATCTTTAAATGTTTTCCAACCTCTGAAAGGGAATATTCGTACTTGTCATGTCCTGTTTCCAGTGGCGTACCTGCACCAGTAGCACAAGAACATCAGTGTCATCAGCTACAACATTCACTTCACTTCCTTCAATTGAAAATTGGAGTGCACATTGAGCAATCAGTGTGTCAGCATCCAAATTACTCTAATGTGTAACCTGGGCATCAACTCTCATATATTGGGCAATCAATAGCATTAATTAATGTTTGTTCTTTTTATTTGCAAGAAAAACTTGTGTTTACATAGATTCACTCAAATGAATATCTGCACATTCCTTTTCAACATGTCTGGGGATGCTAATAACCTGACACACTGATTGCAAACATGGGGATGTTGACACAGTGATTGAAATTGACCAATAAAGAAGATACAGCAATGAACAAATGATTGCCAAGCTGATGGATCATAATGCAACAGTTGCACAGGATGGAGTTGGATTTTATTGGTGGGAAACAGTCTGATTCGTTAAACAGTCTCGGGTATGCTAAGTACGTACATGAAACTGTAGCATCAGAAAATTATTGCACATGCAAGCTGTAAAATTGCGCTGACTCTTGCAGTTGGAGGAGGATCAATGTTTTTAGCTGATGCCATCAGCTGTGTACATCTACAAATTATTCATTAAAAGGAACTTTATGACTCACTTCATCTATTACTATGGGGCTGGAAACTATATAGAAGGATCAAAGCTGCAACAAATTATGACAGACATGGGACCAGCACCATAGATCTTACTTAAACTTGTATGATATATATAATCCAAAACAGCCAACCTGTAAAAAAAGAGTGCAGCCCTCAAAAAGGCTATGGTGAAAAAAGATGTGAAATCCAAAGTGGCGGCCAAGAAATGGCTGTGATGGTAGGTTAATGGTAAAAATTTTAATAACGACAATTCAGGTGAATTTAGGTGCCACTTGGTCTTGGCACAAAATTCACCTGAATTGTTGTTTTTAAAATTTTCATCATTAGCCTACCATCACAGCCATTTCTTGGCTGCCACCTCGGATTTTACATCTTTTTTTACCATAGCCTTTTTAAGGGCTGCACTCTTTTTTACAGCTTGGCTGTTTTGGATTAGATTTCACTTCTTTTTGTATTTGTATACAGCCGGCTTTGGGGCTTCTTAAACCTATCTTTTTTCTTTACCACAGGAAGAAGAAAAGATGAAGCAGATGTTAAATACTTTAAATATTTCTGAATTTATCAGTAAATGTACAAATTATATATATATAATGCATATATTTATTGCAGAACTCTCTGCATGGTGGTTTCTTTGCAACTTAACACTCTACAAGGTGACTTCTTCTAGCTGATCTCTCTACAGGGCGATTTGTTTGTAACTGAATTTTCTACAGGGTGATTTGTTTGCAGCTGAACTCTCTACATGGTGGTTTCTTTGCAACTTAACACTCTACAAGGTGACTTCTTCTAGCTGATCTCTCTACAGGGCGATTTGTTTGTAACTGAATTTTCTACAGGGTGCTTTTTTGTAGCTGATCTCTCTGCAGGTTGATTTGTTTGTAGCTGAACTCTCTAAAGAGTGATTTGCTTGTAGCTGAACTCCTTACATTGTGTCTAGTTTCTAGCTGATCTCTCTACAGGGTGATTTGTTTGTAGCTGATCTCTCTACAAGTTGATTTGTTTGTAGCTGATCTCTCTACAAGTTGATTTGTTTGTTGCTGATTGCTCTACAGGTTGATTTGTTTGTAGCTGAACTCTCTACAAAGTGTTTTGTTTGTAGCTGATCTCTCTACAGGGTAATTTGTTGTAGCTGAACTCTCTCCACAGTGACTTGTATGTAGCTGAATTCTCTAGAGAGTGACTTAATTGTAGCTGAACTCTCTACAGGGTGCATGACTTGCTTATAGTTGAACTCTCTTCAGTGTGGCTTGTAATGTTCTGAATCTCTACAGTGATATATTTGTAGCTTAACTCTCCACAGGGTGACTTACTTCCAGTTGAACTGTCTATAAGAGTAACTGTTTGCAGCTGAACTCCCTACAGAATAACTTGCAATGTAATAGAACTCTATAATGGAGTAAGCTGAATGCTATTTAGGGTGACTGATCTATTAGGGTATCTCGATCTCGCATTTGCTACACGGAGTTAGCTTTCGAATCATAACTCAATGGTTTGTAATCCAATTCTTCTGTACTACTGCAAGGACTTTCTAGGATGAGTACTCCAGCTATATACTGATTTTCAGCTCACTGCTCTAAGCGGTTTGCCTGGTAGACGTGCAAATTCTTGGTATTTTTATTCATGAATCTCGATCGTGCAATTGTTACACACCTTCAGTTTCATGTCGTATCTCCATGATCTTTAATTCGATTGCTTTCAAACCACCAAAAGGCACTCCTACAATAGTTGATCTATCCACAAACCGATTTTTAGCTCATTACATGAAGCGGTTTACCCTGTAGGTGTGACAACAAATCAATCTTGTTTTACGTGAATAATTGGTCATAAATCCTGAACCGTTCATCGGATGTGGACCAAATTTGATAATAGGATTCGCCTTTGGACTCCCTTTCTGTGTGCCAAATTTCAAGGCAATCAGAGTACGTGCTTGCATTTTATAGCAATTTTTGCAAGTGTGCGTAAAGACGAAGAAGAATAAGAAGAAAAAAAAAGAAAGAAAAAAAAAAACCCCAAAACTTTGGCTGCTTGTATCCAGAAATGGCTTGAGCGATTTCCTTCAAATTTGGAATGTGGACTCCCCTAGTTGGCGGGCAGCTCTGCAGCAAATTTGGTTCCAATTGGATAAGGGATCACCTAGATACAAAGGTGTGAAAATGACGTTTTCTTTTTTCCTGTCAATATACCCACTGTGTGGTGTGCCGACGCACGACACACTGTCATGTGCAAGACACATGCATGGTAGTATGTCGTGCAGCCAAGAAGGCCGGCGACCACACCGTAAGTATATTAACAGGAAGAAAGAAAACAGCTTTTTCATGTGTGCATAGCTCCATGGCCCCTTCTCCAAAGCATACCATTTTTGCATTATAGCTGTCTCCCAGGTAGGGTACACCACACAGCAAATTTGATTGAATTCACAACAGCTGTTTGTGAGATAAGAGTGTTCAAAGTTTCATTTTAATTTCATCAGTTTTTTTCTTCTTCCTATGCTGTACGGGGAGGGGGGGGCTACAGGGGCTTCGATTTCTTTTCGCACACTTTGCAAAAATTGCTATAAATGCAAACGTGTAACTCAGCTGCCTCGATCTTTGGCACAAATGAAGAGCATGTAACGGTGGATTCACGTACCAAGTTTGCTGTGTATCTGAGGAATATTCAAGGAGTTATGAGTGTTTATTCACGTAAAAATAGAAATAACTTGAAAATTGGTACATACATAGGCTGATCATCATAGCAGTGCTTTTTGATAGTTTGAATAGCAATAGAGTTACAGCAACAAAGTTATAAAGCAAAAACCAAGCAAGTGTAAAATTGCGGGATCAAGATACTCTAATAGAGCAGTCACTGTGCGGTAAAAAAGGTGTGCAAAATAATGTCGAAAAAAACAAAAACACCTTACCAGAGTTTGAACCAGGGACCTCCAATCGTAATACCTGCATCCTTAACCACTGAACCACTACTACCTTGGCTGATCACCTCACTTAATTTCTGATTTATAAATTTCTAGTTGAAATCTGCTTATAATCAAATGTTTGATCTACCAATAGAAGTACTAGATTGTTCTAGAACATTCTATGCATGTTCTATTAGAAGTCCTCAAAAAATGTGCACTCTATTACAGTATTACAATAATATCAAATATTCAATTAAATCATGCAATGAAATACATTTATAAGTGCCTTCAATAATCATCATTGTATCTACATAGAAAAGAAGAAATGTGAGTAAAAATAAACCTCAAAGTCAGCCATAGGCTGGTTTTGGGGCTTTATAAAGTACAAAAAGATGTGAAATCCACACAAAAACAGCCAAGCTGTGAAAAAATGGTGTGGACTTAAAAAGCCTGGGTGAAAAAGTTGTTAAATCAAAGGTGGCAGCCAAGAAATGGCTGCAATGATGTTAATGCTAAAAAATTTTAATGATGGCTGTGTGCATTGTTAAAATTTATTAGCATTAACATCATTGCAGCCATCTCTTGGCCGCCACTTTTGATTTCACAACTTTTTTCACCCAGGCTTTTTAAGGTGCACCATTTTTTCACAGCTTGGCTGTTTTGTGTGGATATACATAAATGCAAGATTTCCACTGCAAATTCATGTGGTAACAATATATGTTCTTGTCGTAAACATAGCTTAAAGTGTGTTGCAGCCAGGATACTGAGGAAACTTTATACAATGATTGTGACAATTACATATTTGACCGTCTCAGCAAAAACCTGACTAGTTCGCATAATTTAAAAAAATTTATTCACTCACTATTATCTGCAGTGTCCAAGGAATGGATCACCAAAGTTTCAGCACTCTGTGGTATGTAGTTTTGAAATTACAGCACTAGAAAGTAGGAAGAACAAGGAAATCGATTTGTACAGTGACTATACTAAAATAAACCACAGGCGCTTGCATTCGCAGCCATAACTTCCGTTTGCATTAGTCTACAAAGTTGAAATTTGGCTTACAATGTTCACCATGGATTGGCAGTCACTTGCGCATAGGCGTATGAAGGTGGTTTGGTAGAAGAAATGTTGATGATCTTGTTTACATTTATCACATTGTAAACAAACGCACGTGACACCCATACTGTTAAAACTACAAAAACAAAACAAAGATCTTTGAACTTTCCATGAGCAGGCGAATAAGATGGTATATAGTTTTAATCAATTTAAGTCTTCCTTCTTCAAGCACTGGCCCAATAAAAACTTGTGCATTTTTTTCTTGTAGCATGCATGCGTAATTTTACAAATTATCTACAAATTATAATTTTCTTAATACGCATGCTTGTGTGAACTAGACAGATTTTCACTGAGATGGTCACATATGATATAGGGACTTTATTTCTATAACTATTATTCTTACTTCCATACAACTGATATTATTTGCAATGCATTTCTTATGAGAAAATATTTTAAGGATAATTCATCTTTGTTAATCAGGTCTGCCAAATGCATCCAATTGAGAGGTCATAACTTAGTGTTCAAGATGCATATCAACCTGAAATTTTCTACAAGTATTAAGTGATTGTGGTGCTCACTACTGATCAAATTTCAAATCAATAACATTTTCCAACATGAAATTATGATTTTTCAAAGTTTGGTAAATTGGATGTGAGTGTAAGATGCCAGTCACATGCTGTACATCTCAATAAATTGGCAATAAATATTTTTCGCCAAAGCAGATTTTAGAGGATTTTGGATATATGTGTTACTCTATAAAAATTTATGCTCTAATGACACCAAAATCTGATATCAAAATCTGCTCTCTGAATTTTTTCCAGGTCCAACCTTAATTCTACCGGATAATTATGGTGTAAAATGAAATGGTAGCTGTGTGTGCTGGATGATAGTTTAACCTCTTGCTTTGTGATTGGTCAGGCTGGCAAAAATCATGCATCAGAAATTTTTAAGAAAGTAACAGTGCTTTTGTTGACTATTTCTAATGCTAAATCGGACATTAGATACACTAAGATTCTTTTGTGAAGACATTATTCATCACATATAATTTTATATGATTATTTTTTTACTGGTAGCATTTTGGGCATTGCCATTTTATTTTGTAGGGATTCTTAGATCTGTACTGTGTGATGCTTACAATTAGAAAAAGAAAAAAAGACAGGTAAAAACAAGTGCTAAAGCCAGCATAAGCCAACTTTCAGACTTCTATATGTGTACAGGTTAGATTAAAGCAGCCAGGCTGTGAAAAAAGTGTGGCTTTAAAAATGGTTCCTGTTGAAAGATAATATTGAAGCTGGTATTCAAGAAATGGCTGCAGTACTGTTGATATTAATAATTTATTGACATTAACATCATTTCAGCCATTTCTTGGTTACCGCCTTCAATACCTGACACTAGCAATTTTTAAGGCTACACTCTACAGTCCAGATTCATCTACATGTAACTTCCAATCTAATTTTAATATATCTGTAATGTCACGTATATGTTCCATAAACATGTTGTATACCAAAGGGTCGTAGTTACCAAAATGCTATTATCATACAGTATGGTAGTACCGTATATTAGAGATCATGGAGGTTTAGGTTTTTCTGGCCAAAAATATCACACTCAAAAACCAGCTTCACAATACCATCCTGGCGCCTTGGCAGTATTGGTTAGGTATAACCACGTGCCTTCAGTACGACTCTAAATGCTTCCAATAGATAACTACAAAATTAAATATATATATTCAATGGAATTTTCTACTGGCTGACTGACTAACTGCCTGCTTGCTTGTTTGATGGCCTCAGACAAGTGCAACTCAATAATGGCTATGGCTACAGGCTCAATTTTTTTCACTGTTCAATGTTGCTTCATCCCGAGACATGCCTTTTGCATACCGCAGTATGTACAATGCACGTATCATGGACTTACCTTTGTCCTCCTTTGTGTTCCATTTCTTTTTGCTGACAGTCCAAGGTATCAATTTGTGGTATCACCATGCATGGCTTCCTACATTTGTAAACAGGAATTGTCCATATTTTCTGTGGTGACTGGATTGATTGGAGAGCACTTCTAATACTGTTCTTCATTTGCAATGCTGTGTAACAGGCTGAAAATTGGTGAAAGCAAAGTATAATGGCCACTCCACTTTTGAGTCAGTAATTGATATTGGGCACAATAACCATCCGTGTTTTTTTTTTGTGGTGACTGGATTGATTGCAAAGGCACTTCTCCTACTGTTCTTCATTTGTAGTGACTGCACACAGCTGAAAGAAAGTGAAGTGCAATGGCCACTTCACTTTCGATTGATAGCTGGGGTGCACATTTAGATGAAAACATTAGCACAGATGCCATCATTTCTTTTGATATGGTATGCACAGGTTTACCATTCATAACAATGTTACAAAACAAAATTAATAAACAAACAAATATAAGGGAAAATTAGGAATTTTAAATCTGATTAGGGATCATAGAAAAAAAAAGTTGGGAAACAAGGGAGGTCACCTCCACCTGCAGATATACTAGTGAACATTATATCCCTAATTCAGTCATGGGTATAGACTGAAGTAGGGATTAAATGTTTACTATATCTGTAGGTGTAGGTGACCTCCATTGTCTCCCTACTTTTTCTATGATGCCTAATCGAACTTAAAATTCCTAATTTTTCCTTATACTTGTTTTTAATGATGCATGTCATGCTTAGTAATTACTAACCAGGTCTCAATATTAATACCAAATGAAGTGTTGATTCCTTCCGAATGTTATAATCAGATAACGCACATCCATCTTCCAATTGTTTCCCTGCATAGATCAGTCTCTGTTGATCAGGTGGTATACCTTCTTTGTCTTGAACTTTGGCCTTTACATTTTCTATTGTATCTGAGGCCACCACCTCCAAAGTAATGGTTTTCCCAGCTAGTGTCTTGACAAATATTTGCATAGCTGTTATTAACAAAAATGCAGAATTAATATAGGATACTAGCAAAATGCCTCTGTGATTGACGCTTATAAAACTCAGGCATCAAAAGCTCTGAAATACATAGTATTTTAGACAATTTGTTGCTACAGATTAAGCTATTTATAGTTTGTAAGAATTACTAAACAGGGGCATAACCAGGATTTTTCCAAGTGGTTTCCAGATTTGGTAGTGAGTTATAGGTGTGAGGGTCTGGGGGTGCAACCCCCCAGCAGCTGATTTTATGGATACTATATAAGCTATTCAGCTTCAATGCTTGGTACCTATACTGCAACTACTATATTTACTTGGTTAATCAGTATTAGCTGCACTTGTGAGTGGTGCCACGATCTATTTTGAAAATAAGGGTTTCAGTATCATTTTCGTGCATCAGTTGGTGGTCAAATTTGAATAGTTGACTCATTGATTTGTGAACTAAGGTAATAAACGCTGCAGCATTTAACTGTGTAATTATGGTATAATGGATTATGAGGGGTCAGGCATTGACAATAATAGTCATACAAATACATATTCAAACTCTCCAATTGAAATGAAAAGTTCAATATTTAGCTGCTTTATTCTTTGAATTTTAAGTCTTACATTTACATTACTATTTTAAAATTGTGTTCCAATATGAATGTTCTGTAGTTTTGACTGCTTTGTTAGAATACATCTGACTGTTCTGTTAGAGTATGTCGATCTTTTACAAAGATTGTCAATACATTTGTTCTCCCTTAACCCTTAAAGCCACATAGATTATGATTATTATTATTACTGAGCAGTCAGCCATGTTGGTGTGCTCAGATTTTCCCAAACACATACAACACAATTACAATAATGATTGTAGTCCAGTTCTAAAAATGTCAGCATCTGCAACTTCAATGAGATCTACTGGTAATGTGTTCCAATCATCAATTGTTCTTGAAAAATAACTATTTTGGAGTGCTGTATATAGTAGATACACGTGGTAAGATGTAGTGCAGTGGACGGTACTGTCTCATGGATCGTGATGTTGGTAGGTAGTATGGAGGAAGAATTGTAAGTGATATCTGTTGGCAAAAAGCTTTGTGTAATGTTTGTAGTCGAGATAATTTACAGCGAGTCTGGAGAGTTGGCCATGAAAGCTGATTTAACATTAATGTGACAGAACAAAGTCTAAAAAAATCATTCATCACCCAGTGTGCTGCTCTTCGTTGTACCTTTCCTTACTCTACAATATCTCCAATTTTGTGAGGGTCCCAGACGTCAGATGCATATTCTAGTTAAGGCCTGACCATTGTTAGACAAGCAGATTCTTTAACTTGTTTTGAACATTTGCGTTTCAGAAAATTGAGTGTTCTAGATGCTTTAGTAGCAATATTAGAAATGTGTTGTGACCAAGATAGTAATTTGTTAAGGATTACTCCCAAGTAAGTATGTTGATCAGATAGATTTAAGATGTAATTATTGAGGGTATAGTCGTGATTAAATGGTGTCAAGGATCATTTACAACATATGACAGTACATTTACTAACATTGAATCTAAGCTGCCACGTATTTGTCCATTCTAATAACCTATTCAGGTCTTCTTGAAGCCTGTTGGTGTCCTCTGCACTGCTAATGACTCTGTAAAGTAGACAATCATCAGCAAACAAATGGAGCGGTGAGTTGATACCTTTAGTAATGTCATTAATGTATAGCAGAAACATTAATGGTCCAAGCACTGTTTTTTGTGGTACTCCAGAAAGCACGGGTACTGGACTCGAGGATTCACTATCCAACACAACACACTGGATATGACGAGGAAGCATAGACCAATATATCGGTCACTACGCATGGTTATAAACAAAGTGCTGTAATTTTCAAAGTGTTTATCCCATGGCTACGCAATCAACGTCAGTTTACTCTTGATGTAATAAGAAAAGTACACAAAAATTTGGAATTTCAACTAGAGTAGGGACCATAGCACATCAATAAAAAGTATTGAAACAAGCTGGAGTAGTGCACGATATTAAATCACAGTAAAACAATAAGAAATGTTATATTTCTACTGTTCTCTTCTTATGGTATCTTGAGCACAGTAGGGATATAACACTTCTTATTGTTTTACTGTGATTTAATATTGTGCACTACTCCAGCTTGTTTCAGTACTTTTTACTGATGTGCTATGGTCTCTACTCTAGTTAAAAATTCTACTTGATTGTCAACTTTTTGTAAATAAAATTGGTGAACCCATGCATACAGCATCAAAATAAATGGTGCTGCATGCCGCAGCTACCAATTATCGTCTGAAAAGTGAAATATCCATTACGCTTTATTGTCAACCCGTTAATTACACAGCATTATGAATCAAGAACTGTTCGAAAGTAGCCACTATGAAAAATATGGCCAATTTCCGTTATGAAGGGAAGCCATCACATGCTACCGCCAAATTGACACCATTCGCTGTCAGCCAAGATGAATGGGACATAAAGAAAGACACTGGTAAATCTATGAAGAATGCATTGTACGTACTGCGGTATTCCGAAAGGCACCTCTCGGGCCGAAATGACATCAAACAGTGAAAAATCAAGCCCTTAGCCTTAGCTGTTATCGAGTTACACTTGTCTAAAGAATTCAGTCAGCCAGTTACTCAGTCAGTCTGTAGAAAATTCCGTAAATTAATTATTTTTAAATTCTGTAGCAACTTGTTGAAAGCATTTCGGGTCGATCTGAAAGCTTGTTTGGGCTTAGTTTTACCTAACCAATACTGCCTCATCATCATTAGGGAAAATTGAGGCTGGTTTTGGGTGATGTTATTTTGTGGGCCACGCCCACTCCTTTGTGGTCCCTACTATACAGTACTATTGTACTGTATGATAGAGGGCTGTAAAACTCTTCGTCATGACACATGTGGCAAGTAGCTCCTGAGTTGGCACACTTCTCATTTTGGCTTAGTGCTGACAGTACATGGCTTGCAATCAATGCAAAACTTTCACTGGCTGAACTTTTGGCATTTACAGATACTGGAGTTGCTTTGTGAGTCCTTTTCTTTTCATCTTTCTCCTTCTGATGCTCCTTCTCTATGTTAATTAGGTCATGGCAGTACTTTCTGATGTGCCCCATTCACCTGCAATGGTTACATCTCATCGGTCTTTTTCAACAATGCTTTTGCGACACCAATGTACCATCTGTAGTTGGAGATTTGTCCTTCGACTTTCTCTCTTGGTGCAGAATACGTTTTGTAACAACTTCAAACTTGGCACACCCTCATTTTACTTTGAGTGCAGTCACCAAAACGCTGTAAGATTATTGCAGGATTGCAAGGAGGTACACAACAACGTTGAAACCGGGTCACTACTGCTGACCCGGATGACCCACTGACCCGGATAGCAATCCGGGTCAGACCCGGATTTGACCCGGATGTGACCCGAATTGACCCGGATTAATTAAAGCCGAGACGTGTTTCGGCTAGTCTCGAGCGAGCAAACGAGTCTACATTTTGAGCGTTCGATTCGTGTTGAGTAAATATTGCAACTTCAGCCTAGCTGTAGGTTGAAGACCAAAAAAAAAAAAAAGGTCTTCAGCTACCCCTCACCATAGATACCCTCAGTTTCGTGCTGCATACTGCACTTACTAGCAAATGGGCGTAGCTGAGCGTATGTTGGTAATGCGATAAGTGGGCATGGCTCACGAAAGAGCTACGAGATAGCGTTTATAAGTTTCCACGTCGTCAAATGAACAATTTCGTTTCTCACGTGATCCAATCCGGGTCAGACCCGGATAAATTGTAAACCGGGTCAGACCCGGATGACCCGGAGAAAATGTGACCCGGATGACCCGACCCGGTTTCAACGCTGGTACACAACACAATCCTCCTCTGAAACAGTTTCTCCAGCAGTTCACTCATAACTTTTATATATGTCTGTGATGATTCTCTGTCCTTCAATTGCAGGGAGTGAAGTTTGCGGCACAAGTCCAGTCTTGTTTCCCAAGTTTTCTTCTCAAATTGTCTGGCCAACTTTCCAGTTTGATCATTTATTAGAACAGGAGAGAAGTAGCCACAGACAAAACAATAACAGCCAGAGTTCTATCTTTTTTTTTTGCAGCAAACTTTGATTGTTCTGCAGCATTGTCACTTTTTCTCCAGTTACTATCTTCCATAAGCCTTCTTTCATCAGAGCCATTCTACAATGGATCTTCCAGGTGGGATAGTTGGTGCCATTTAATGGAACAACAGCAGTATATAGCAATCTTTGACTTGGCCATAGTAATGAAGTAGGTAAAACAATACCAGGAAATGTCTCTTTACTTCAACCTAATACTCAACAAGGACTAAGCCCATAACTTGTTTTCATATAGCGTTAGTTAGCACATAGCACTAGCAGATGGCTCAAAGTTTAAACAAGCACACATCTGTTTATACAGTACTACATGAAGAAAGTTCTAGACCTACTAAAAATAGCTATAAAACTAATTACATTACACATCAAAGATAACATAGTTAAAGTTAACTGTCAGTCCAGATTGCATATTTCTCACTTTTGTGATGTCATTACTTAAAAGCATTTCATTGTTATAGACGGGTTTAGCAAGTAGACGTGGTCACCTTACGTAACATGAAAAATCACGTGAATAATTCATCCGCCATTTTTGTAGGGCAAAAAACGTTGAAGCTCGACATGATTGAATGAGTGTTCATACTGCCGTCCAGCAGTTCTGCTATTGGATTAAATGCTACGAGGAAATAGAAGGTGGAATTGTTCCCTAGAGAATTTGAGACTTGCTATCCAGCTGTGGGAGAGCTGGTTTTTCATCGGGGTGTGGAGCTATGAAACCGGCTTTGAGTGGAGCCAAATGAACAGTTTTAACAGTCACTAAACTCTGTAGCAAATCAAGGCAATGCTAGATCTTAGCACGCAGCAGTTAGTGCCAGATATAGAGTAATCTGTTTAGATTCTACTGTGGAAATGTTTAATAAATTACATCACAGGAATGCCAGTGAAGCCAGCTCTACATACTGTAGATGAGCTGATTTTAGCACAGATAGTATTATTCTATGTAGAAATAATGCAGCATCATTATCTGTTTTCATCCTAGGCTGCTGGCAGGAATGCATCAGTCCATTTTGTTCTGGCTAAAAAATCACATTCTACTGAGAGATAAAAAAAGCTACAGTTTAACTAGATATTTAACACAGCAGTATAAGCATCCATTATCATATAAAGTGCTGGAAGGATCAGTGATGTTGCAGCTAAGCCAGACTACAAGCTTAACTGATAAAGATGGGGTTATGAATCCTAGACCAGAAGAGCTGAGTTACAAGGAAACTTTCAGAGGGTTACAAGTTGCACTATACACACTACAAACAATTGCAAGAAATATTTATGACTTTTCGTCAGTTTTATGCATTACAGATGTTGCCGAGCATAAATTTACTAACCGAACAGGTGTCATGTATAAAACAGAACTATTTTTACAATCAATGCAATAATTCTTGGGTGGATGCATATTTCCCAACACAGTGAAAGTTTGAATGTGTAATATTTACAAGAGACTCCACTTCTTTTGAAATGTTACATGGTGATTTAGTAGGTGCTTCAGTTGCTCAGGTAACTATAAATTCTAGTGAAGATTCAGTAACCCTCTGCTTTGCTATTAGCTACTGAATAAACTGATCTGCCATGATAATACAGTATGTATCCAGATTCTAGACACCAAGTTACAGCATTGCCTGTCCACAATGCAAGACTCTTCATTTGTGTGAAATGTGTAACTATATGCTTCAAATTCTAGCATTTGTGTCTCACATCATTAGGCTTTGGCAGTTTGACATTTTTAAATAAATTTTTCCTGGCACAAATCAGTTTCCATGCTAACTATTGAGCTAGTAGCAAGGTAAAGGTACAGAGGATTCACCATCACCCTTGAATTTAAGGTTAATGAAAACTCCATAGCTATGCATGGTCATGATCAATCTTCCATTGTACTTGACTGATGTCTGCCTTAGAGAGTAGCTGACTTTGCCTGTCCTACCTTTTACAAGAGTCTGATGCAGTTAACCTAGCTTTAATTGTCTCTGCTTTCAGAATTCTTGTGATAGTAGAATAGAATTCTTCATGTGATAAGCTGAATAGCTACTGTGATTCTCCATAATTGAAAGAGTAACCTGGACTATGGTGACTGGTCTACAGTAGATTATCCAAATTGCTATCCTCTACAGTATGTAAGAGCTTGGATGTTTAGTTTGACTGACATAATCTTTACATTCTGCTTCACTGGCATGATTCCTGTTGTTGAATTTACTAGACCTCCTCAGTAGGGTTAAACAGGTTACTCTATATCTGGGACTAACTGCTGCGTGCTAAGAATCTAGCTTTAACCTGAGTCAATACAGATATGGCTGTTCATTTGGCTCCACTCAGAACCAGTTTAATAGCTCACCCCAATGAAAAACTAGCTCTCCCAGCGCTGGATAGTGAGTCTCAAATTCTCTAGGGAGCAATTCCACCTTTCTTATTCTCTCGTAGTGTTTAATCCAAGAACACAACTGCTGGACGGCAGTATGAACACTCATTCACTTATGTCGAGCTTCACGTTTTTTGCCCTACAAAAATGGTGGATGAATTATTCACGTTATGTAAGGTGACTACGCCTACTTGCTAAACCCATCTATACCCTTCCTCTATGCAAAGGAATGGGCGCTACATGAAGAACAAAAAAAATTATAGCAATTTTATTTTGAACAATGTCATAAAGACAACTGATTGAAAGGTGATTATGATGTGACTTTAATAATGGCCATCCAGATTCCTTTAAACATTTCCAAGTCAAAACAAATGTTACCATATACACGGTGAGTCAATTGCTCCGAAAATCAATAAAACTGTGAGAAATTTAGCCATCAAAGTCCATATTTCAACCCAAATTTCATATCTCAATGGTAAAATCTCTCTCCATATTTTACTAAAGAAGCCACCAGCAATCTCGCTCATCACTTGATGACTGTTATACTAAGTTATACGGAAAATATCTGGAAATATTGGGTGTTCAGTTTAATCAATGACATTTTACTCCGTGATGGACCCCTTGCACATACCCAATGTGCGGCGAAATGTTGGACAGTTGAATGAACTTTTATAAAGTTTCACCAAATCAGTTGGGACAGAAGTTGGACACATTTACTCATATCAAAACATGTGTATGGGATTTGTCAAATCAAGCATTTTCAGGTGGTCAACATTAAAAGTTTTCAAAACACTGGGTTAAACCTTTAAAAATTAAGAAGTATGCATTAAATAAATCTAATATCTGTTTAATATCTTTTTCGAAATCTCAACTTGGTAAAACAGGCTGATCATAAAATCTCATCATTCCTTGTCATTCGTTGTGCAATACAATATCCCATCCAAAAACAGCTTATAGCTGTAAAAAAAGTGCGCGTCCAAGTAAAGCAGAGTTAACTGCGACAAAAAGTAATGATATCATAATGCGGCCATGTGCGAGGTGTGCAAGTTGTAAAATTAATATTAGCTAATCAGATAATACAATGTTATTGTTAAAGTGTTAATGAGAACTATGTGATGCTGCTAGTTTTTAAGTGTGTGAGCATCTTCATAAATGCCACATAAATTTAATTCTCAATAAAGCAATGTGTATAGATTCTCTGATAGTAATAAATAGTTTGAGTTTGGCCACCTTTCCTTTGTTCGTAGCATTGCTGTATACAGGAAAGGCGGCCAAACTCAAACTATTTATTACTATCAGAGAATCTATACACATTGCTTTATTGAGAATTAAATTTATGTGGCATTTATGAAGATGCTCACACACTTAAAAACTAGCAGCATCACATAGTTCTCATTAACACTTTAACAATAACATTGTATTATCTGATTAGCTAATATTAATTTTACAACTTGCACACCTCGCACATGGCCGCATTATGATATCATTACTTTTTGTCGCAGTTAACTCTGCTTTACTTGGACGCGCACTTTTTTTACAGCTATAAGCTGTTTTTGGATGGGATTTCAATACTTTTTGTTAGAATAAGCAATGCACTGTTGATAACAGTAGGTGAGTTTCCATGGTTTTGACAGAAACCCCAGATTACAGTGACAGAATATTAAAATATAACTGTAATTTTAGTGGCCAGGGCCGCCCACATTGGGGGTAACTGGGGTATTTTGCCCCCTACCACAGCCCGAAAGGGGCCACTTGAATACCTGTTTAAAGAAAGATCGATATACTCTAATAGAGCAGTCAGGATCTAGACCCTTCCTTGCCCCTGGGCCCCTCTTTAACTCTTTTCCCTGGGCCCTCTAATTTCTCTGGACGGCCCTGTTAGTGGCATGCAACTGCAGTCAACTAACACCCATTTTAATTAGTAAAGCCTTAACAACACTTTGCCTTTCATCTTATACTGCATTGAAACGATCAAGATACTCTATTAGAGCAGTCACAAAACAGTTGTAACACAACAATCAATATTTAGCAGTTACAACTTCTGCTTAGCATCGGATTGTATAGTTTAAATTACTAGCTACTTACAGACTTTACAATATAAAAATATGGCACTTGTAGAAATGTGACTGTTCTATTAGAGTATCTCGATCTACTTCAAGCATTGACTAATTCAAGTGAAGAAGCTACACCCCTGCCAAGAGATCTTGTGAAATGAAATGAGAATAGTAAAGAAAAGGCAAGTATGTACAGAGACAATAGAGGGGCGCGTAATTATGTCCTGTTGTAAATAAACGCCTTTAAAATTTATATTACTACTAAATAAACGTACCAGAATAGGCTTGTGTGGCTGTTGTCTCCAAGGTTGTCTCATTACTTGTCTTTTCGTGTTGAAGGGATTTAGTCGCAATTGGTGAGTTTAACTATACATGTATTTGTGTTGTAAAATTTAATTGTAAAAAAGCGATTAGCACATATCATGATAAACATGTATTTGTCACAGTAGAGTCTCTCACGAAGTCACGATTATTAGACATTGGACCAGGGTAAAAAATTTACTGCTACATGTAGAGGTTGTAGCGTTTGTATATCTTAGTATCTAAATAAATAATCCTCCATGATCCAGTGAAAACTGGTCATTATTCAGGCCATAGGGACAAACTTTTCTGACCTTGCCTTTTAAAGAGGTGGCTGCATTATGCGGCCTTAAAAAAAGGTAAGAAGCATGCTGTTCTAACTGGCTATAGAGATGGATTTAGTGTATGACAGCGTATGAGACAGTGAGTGCTGGCAGCAAGGGGGCAGCCAATCTGTTAGAGCACCAAAAGCACTGCTTCAGACATAGGCAGTTGACTGTCAGCCCCAAGTGTAAAAAGTTTCACTATTGGTCCTTATAAGCTCCTGGTGAAGAAAGTGATGAAGTCATTATCCATAGGATATATTTTTCAGAGTATCCATTTCAGTTCTACAATATAGTAGCCAAGCATAAGATGAACATAACACAGCATTCCAGTAGTTTAGTGGTGACCACAACACTGCCTGAGTTAAACTGTGGTGAGATTTGAGACTACCAGAAGCCCTGGAATGTCTTCAACACATGAAATACCAAATATCTAATGCCTGGCTTTCATCCACAGTGGACCTGTCTTGGTGGCCACTTGTACAGAAGGGAAACAGCTGCCACACAGTCTTGCGAGCGAAACAGCTAGTTGCCACACCCCTTAATTATCAATTTGTAAAATCTTTAGCAAAATTGTGTGTGCGAGCAAGTGCGATGTGGCAGCGCCGTGTATATGGTTGCTGCCTAGCAGTGACACATCACGAGTATTGAAGTCACAATGCGTTACTGTATCATCCATCTAAATACAATCTCTGAATGTGTCATTTTGTGTAGAGAGCAATCTTCCACAAGAAGTGACCTTCAGGTTTCAGTGTATATTGTTAACCATTAATATTGTTCACAATATTGTGAACTATATGTACAGTGAAACCTCACTTAGTGGCCACCTCTTTAATAAGACCACCTCATTATATTGGCCACCTCTAATAGGTCCCAAATATAGCTAAGCATTACTTATGACCTCATTAATAAGGCTACCTTGTTATTCAGGCCAAATTTTTTGGTCCCACAGCCTGCCATATTTATGAGGTTTCATTGTACTTATGTGAATTTTTATTTTTCGTAACTTTTCTTCAGGTTTACTGATGGGCACTATGAAGCATTGTTGACTGGTACGTGTATAATGTGGTGACTTGAAATGCTAAAACAGTAAGTAGCATGTCTTGTATGTACATGTAATGTGTTGTAATGTGTCCACACATCCACACATCTTAGAAATAAATATAATTGTATTCTCTATAAATAGTCAGTTCCATTGTGCCACTGGGTCATAAGTTGGTTGAGTATGGATCATCCAGGGAACTTGAGTCACATTTTGTCCTGGCCAAGTGGATCTCATCCACTGACAGAATATACAGGATCAGATCACATGCACGGTGGAACTTGTTTATTGCCACCTTCACTCATTCAGCAGGTAACAGTGTATAAATTCTCAATTGGAATTGGCTTTTCAAGAGTGGTTGTCTTTCTATACTAGTGGCCATTAAGTACTGATAGAGTGTACATACTAGAGATGCAACAATATCCTCCACTTAGTGTCATTTGATAGTGATGCAATGGAGACTATGTATTATTGCATTTAAATACTATACTATTATATTGCAACTCTAGCACGTATTTATAACAGGAATGTTTGTTAACTGTTTAGACATACTGGAGCCACACCCACTCATCTGGATTCTACAAATGGAGTCATACCAACTTGTTGTCATCATACTTACTCGTTACTCCCATTGTGTTTGGATGAATATACATGCCGTCATGTGAGACTTGCTACCATGGCGGGCCACTGGAAAACATTTGCATAGCAGTTATATTACAGTCATTATTGTACAATTCTTACATTATTGTTGTGAAAAGTGTTTGGTATTCATGTGTCTCCTCTGTACGTTGTAATTACATGTGTGGGGGTGCTATAAAATGCAATAATGCATGGTGACAATTGTATTAGGCGATTTTGCACACTTCCTTTTAAGCTAGCTACATGTGCTAATTACTCACAGCTTGTGTCAACAACTGGTAACCGCAGTTGTACTCTTGTGTCATTCTTTAAACCGCGCCCTTAGAGGACAAATTATCTGGGGGCGACTAATTTCAAAACGAAGGATGGTATGCAGCACCATAGATTATATCTATGGACTATAATCTATGGCAGCACACTTCTTGGTGGCTATATGTACTGATTAACTACATAGAGCGCCAGTTTATCAATACCCAGTGACCGCAGTTGTGCTCTGCGTCATTCTTTAAATTCCGAGTAAAATTCTTAGAGAGCAAATGACGTGGGGGCGACTAAATTCAAATTTCAAACTAGCCATTCTCGAAAACAAATGTTTCAATCTGAACGAAACTTTTAGAACAGTTTAAAGACACACTGCCCTACATGCCAAGCGAGTATTGCGGAAAACAACAATCTGGGATTTGTATTTGGCCTCTAGGTCGACTGAGGACGACTGAAACTTCGTTTGGTGCTGAAATCACGACTGTAGGGTAATCATGTATGGTGAAATCGATGATGTGAATCTTGAGGTGATTGAGTGAATACTGAAGCGATAACAGGGCGATCAATGTTCGGAATGCACAAAGGAATGCAAGGCATACACCTGCGGTTGCGTCTAACCGCATGCGATAAAAAAAAAGAAAAAAAAAGAAACTTCCCCTTTGATGTCGGCAACCTCGATCACGAAACAATCGGCATGGATTTGCTTCACTGATTGTGTGGTAGTTACTAGTGACACGATGAGTTCAACTCCAGAGTTTCAGAGGGATAGCGTAAGTGACGGGTGGATTACAGGAAGGCCGAATTTGACAATGTTCGTTCTTGTAAAATCCTCACGTAGTGGTCGCGTCATTTATTGTCTGTGGCGCGCGTTTCTGCTTTACTGGCCGCGCGACTCACTACCGTGAGTCTTGATACATGTATTTTACACTACACACAAAAACACTAATTTACAACCTTTAACTCACAAACTCTACAGCACACCATACAAAAAAAGAAAGCCCTTGAATTTCTCTATCCAATTCCAACTGTACAAATGGGAAACGTCGCCATAGCGACAGTTATTTACTGTTGATGATGACATAATACGTGCTCCATACATTAACCTATTGGAAAATTTAATTATCTTGGCGGGAAAATCCCAATTTACAAGTTGTTATCCTCAACCAAATTAGTTAAATTTGGTATCATTCTATGCAGTGAAGGTTGCTTAATAAGACTCCGACCGTACAAATTGTTAAACAGGTTAGTTTACAGAAATATGATTAAAAATTCGTGTTTTTACAAGCATTCTGAACACGTAAATTTCACGGTACAAGGCTCCTTTTTAGTTTCCCCTTTGTTACTACACAAAGAACTTACACATGAATCGAATCGCCTTTCATCAAGGAATCTGATAAACCAAACTTTGTGTTATGGCGCCTTGTTTAGAAGACGGTGCTATTTTACACAACCCATTCGGAAATCCGGAATATCTCACACAAGTTTTGATGTGTTTAGCTAATGGGTAACTACATCAGTTATATGAACTGCTTTTCAGCAGTACCCTACAATCAAAACATACAACAATAAAGCACTAGTCTCGCGTGGGTCTGGTACGAGGTCTGGTAGCACTCAATACAACGCCAAGTCCATTAGAAACCTTTCAAGCCGGACTGTTTGTACAGGCAATTACCTGTGGCTACTGTACGTAAGCAATGAAATCATTACAATCCGCAAAAAATTTTACCCTTTTACGGAAAACATCGCTCGACAATTCCGATTATCCATCGTTTACTTCGCTTTTAGCATCATGCTTTGTATCCGCTTCACTGCTACAACGAGATGCAATTAAAGAGAAATGAATGTAGTGACTTCAGTTTAAGTATGGACGGTGAAGCCTCCCACTCCTTCGAAAACTGGCTGGCATTCTGACTGAATGTTAAGTTTATGCCGGCAGCTTCAGATTACACAAAGTCCCCGAACGCATATATAGCTAACTGCACGTGTGTGAAGAGTACTTAACTTACTTTTACTGCTGTCTGGCTCGACCGCTGTGATCTTTGATCCTTCTGGAATTCCAAATAAATCACGTGATCACAAAGTACTAAACGGCACGTGCCCAGTTGAATTGTCATTCAAGTCTCTCCGCCATAGATAGTCTTGCTACAAAACTAATCCTGGCTGTATACGTAGATGTGGGGTTAATGACAAAATGTTCAAAAAGAATAGCTATATACACAACAGGTATCCAGGCTAGCTAGCTAGCTACTGAGCTACTCCAGGGGCGATGTTTTGAAAACGGGGGGGGGTTGGGGCTAAGCTGGACAGGGACATAGGTAACTAGCCAGACATTAGAAGATACCAAGCAAAGGCCCTGATCCATGGTCAAATTAGCTTTTTGGAATAATATACTAGTGGTGCATACAGGGGGTTGCAATGGGTTCAGCTGAAACCCCCTCTGAAAAAGTGCGCGCGCCCCTAATTTATTTGAGTGATAAAATTACCAACAGTTACACATAGTGTATCATACTTCTACTGGCCAAACTTCATACTTTTGCCTTTAAGATCACTAAAAATGGTATTACGGCGTTGAAGCGTGTTAAGCGCCTCTAAAATAATTATCATTTTAATGCTGTTTTGCTTCAAAACTTCTGCGAAGTCCTGGATCAACTAGGAAACAATGTTTTGGAGTGATTTTTATGATTCGATATAGATCTATGTAGCTATAGGCCAATGAGCTATAAGACTGAGTTAACAAGACTAGCTAAGTGGGATTAGTTATTGAAAACTGACTTCCTGAACCTGAAACCCCCTCTGAAAATTCCTAGATCCGCCACTGTATACATTATAACTGAATGTATGAAGCACACTAGCAAGTCCAACCTGGGGGGTCTGGGGGCAAACCCTCTAAAGGTAAATCTGAGCATTTTTAAAGCAGTTTTTCAGTGGAAAGCAATAGAATTTCAGTTTATATCATTAAATTTTACTTTCCATTAAATCAAGACTGTATGATTGCAATATGCATTGAGATCATGCATGCACGATAATCTTTTCATTTGTAGCTACCAAGCATGTAGATATAGTTAGCTATATACCATATGCATCAGCTCCTCTTAGCCATGCTCAAATCTGTGAGTGCGTAGCTAAATAGTAGTAGTGTTAAATGTCATAATTATTAGTATGTATGCTCCTTAGTCTAGTGACACTTTGTTAGCCTTAACACCAATAAAGTGTACTGAAAACCAGAATGCAGTGAAGGGTACTAGAAGCTATTAGCTAGTCCACTGGCAATCCTTAGCAAAGTGCAACTATAGCTACTTGCATTTATGTGATTTCTGAATTTACTGTTGTGATAGTCAACTTATTTTCTAGATCTGCCAAGTTATGCACCTATCAATGTCATGCCCTAGCCCCTAGGGTGGGGAAATACAGGGGATTTGACAAAGTCTAGTGTCTAATTCCCCAGTACTGGGGTTAAGAAGCTTGTCAAAACCCCACTATGTCCCCACCTCAAGAGAGGGGGATTTGATTCACCTATTAAAATAACTTTTGGTTCAGAAAACTGCAGCTGCTGCCATCAAAAGTTCCAGGGGTGGAGCAAGTGTAGATGTCAAATCCTCAGTAGGTGTATGGGTACCCCCTGGGGTGGGTGTGGGGCTTGACATTGATAGGTGTATTATGAAGACTGAACTATAGCTAGCTACAAATGCTAGCACCATAACCCACAGCATGGGGTCATATCAGAAGGTAACTAATACAAATTTACATTCATAGACAGAAGTGGGTGAATATGCTATAGCTGCCTTATGAGACTGCAAATTACCAAAAGACTACAGTTTGCTAAATGGCTGAGTTGGTAGACTGAAGCTGATAACTCTAATATAACCAATTAAACTAACTAACATTCTTTGAATCATATAATTCATTTTAAAACATAAAATCACACATATCACCTCTTATAGCCATAGTGGAAAACACTACTAATTATCTGAATAAAACAAAACCCATAATTAAAACTTTTGTAACTGGAGATGCAACCCACAATTTGAATAACTCTTGAGGAAAAGATACTATATTCAGGAGCGGATCCAGAGTTTGGAAAGAGGGGGGGCACCTTGCTGAAAAACAGTTGAAGACCAAAAAAAAAAAAAGGGTCACAACAATAATAGCTAGTTATCCTTTACCAAATATATCACGTCTGTTATGAATAAAATCCTATTTATAGCTTCATAGGTAAGCTACACTGCCTCATGAACATTGTGACTGCTTTATTAGAGTAACCGACTGCTCTATTAGAGTATCTCGATCTTGTATGCAATTTCTTGAAGGGAAGGAGGGCATTTGCCCCAAATGCCCCATCCTGGATCCGCCATTGATATTCTCCTGGAACAGAGTTGAACAATAGGTATAGTTACATAGTCATTATTTGTGTTGGTAGTGATGCATAGCTCCTGAAATGAGCCTGCTTTTGATACACATAGAAGATTTATGGTTTTATTGGTCAAGTACTAACTTGGAGGCTGCAGCCTCTTTAGCCCCCCTCCCCTAAATCCACCCCTGCACCCTTCAATTTGCTCCAAAAATAACATGCACCATACAAGCATACACATTATGAAAGGTTCAACTAAGATCTTCATGAGGCCTAGGACTGCAGCATGCATATGTGTTGAAAGTATTCACATAGCTATTGATGAGAGTTTTACTCTTTTCACCTCCTTTCATGACCCTTATATGTAATATTAAGTTCAGAAGCATTCAGATTTCCTACCATAGTTGTTGCTCTCTCTCTCTCTCTTCACCTTTAGGGCACGCGTCTAGTACCGTATATCAATTAAATTTGGCGGTGAACTAAATTTGGCGAATTGGCGATTCGTCACTAATCCGTCAAATTTAAATTTCGTCAATATTATTTCAAACCTTGGTTGTTGAAGTAGGTTTTCGACAAAGCTTCGACTGCTGAAACTGGTAAATTGGTGTGGTTCCACCATAGATAGTATATTCTCCAGAGAATATACTATCTATGGTGCAAATGGGTGTGGCTTACTGACTATACTAGAACTCGTACTCGATTAGTGGGCGTGGCTCCACGTAAGCTTGCAGACAGCAGCAGACGTGCAACCATTGATAAATGGGCGAGTATGCCTACAGACAGCAAATAATTCTGAAAGTGGGTGTGGCCACGAAAGAAATTGGAGCACAGTAGGTGTCTATGGAAGCAGGACCAGAGTATTCTTTATAGCGAGTCAGTACACCATCGTATACCTTACGCTATTCGCCAATTTTTCAGTGAGAACATTCCGCCAAATTAAAAATTCGCCAACTGCAATTTTATAGCAAGTCGCCAAATATTAGTTTCGCCAATATTTGTTGTCATACGGTAGTTTCCGCGAGTGGTCAACTTTAGTGGGGTAGCTTAGCATTTTGAGGAAATCATTATTTATTTTTTATTATTTATTGTTAATCAGCAGGACCCTCCAGGGGTATAATGCTGATGTGCAATTACATGTGTACAATTTCAATTAGTTACTTATTTATTTATTTATTTATTTATTGATTAGCAAACACCCAACAGGGTTTTTACGCTAATGTACAAGGTACGTACACATAAGTGCCTAGTTTAAGTTACAATAACATAAGTGCCTATAATTTAGGTTACAATAATGATTAGTACTAAGTTACAATAAGTGCTAAGTTACAATAGGTGCTAGGTTACAACTAGTGCTAAATTACAGTAAGTGGTAAGTTACAATAAGTGCTAGAATTACAATGAGTGCTAAATTATATGGGGTGCCGTTTGTACCAAAATTGTACAAAAATGCATTATTTATAAACTATAACCATACTTTATAAATCAATGTACTACTTTATAAATCATGAACATATACTTTATAAATCATATGCATGATTTATAAACCATATACCTGATTTATAAACCATATACCTGATTTATAAATCATTGACATACTTTATAAACTATAACATTGATTTATATAAATTATACATGTGATTTGTAAACTATAACACTTATTTGTAAAGTATAAACACTGATTTATAAATTATAGTATTAATTTATATATCACTATACTACTTTATAAATCATGTTTATAGTTTATAAATCATGTGTATAGTTTATAAATCATGCACATGATTTATAAATCAATAACATACTTTATGAACCATACATACATAATTTATAAATCATCATTATGATTTATAAATTGCACATGTCAGATTAATAAATCATAAGTATATTTTACAAACCATCATCACGAGTGACTTAGTTTGGTTATTGTTGTATTTTATAAATCATTGTCGTGCTTTATAAATTTAACACATACTTTACAAATCACATGTACAATTTACTTTTGTAAACTAATACTATGATATATAAATCAATAGTGTAATTTAGTAGCCATATGTTGTTGTTTAGTATCGATAGTTAGAATTCATATCAATATTGCTTAGATGTGCATCAAATGGAAAGCATTTGTGGCATGTGATCCAGCACAGGATTCAGCAAACTTAGTACAAGCTTTGGTAGCTGTTGTGAGCACTTGCACTAATGAGAGCAACCCGGCAAAGTGGAGTATATCACCATTACCAATGTCCCTGCCAGTGGTCCCACCAACTATGCCACTGTTGTCACCAATTATGCCACTGTTGTCACTGACTGGCTTGAGCCCAAATCCTACACCGTGTAAGAGTAGCCAGCAAGAGTGGCATAATTAGTGGAATTACTGGCAGGGGAGTTACCCATGACGATGACAGGGGCATTGGTAATGGTGATACTCCACTTTGCTGGGTTGCTCTCATTAGTGCAAGTGTTCACAACAGCTGCCAAAGCTTGTACTAAGTTTGCTGAATCCTGTGCTGGATCACATGCCACAAATGCTCTCCATTTGATGCACATCTAAGCAATATTGATATGAATTCTAACTATCGATACTAAACAACAACATATGGCTACTAAATTACACTATTGATTTATATATCATAGTATTAGTTTACAAAAGTAAATTGTACATGTGATTTGTAAAGTATGTGTTAAATTTATAAAGCACGACAATGATTTATAAAATACAACAATAACCAAACTAAGTCACTCGTGATGATGGTTTGTAAAATATAATTATGATTTATTAATCTGACATGTGCAATTTATAAATCATAACGATGATTTATAAATTATGCATGTATGGTTCATAAAGTATGTTATTGATTTATAAATCATGTGTATGATTTATAAACTATACACATGATTTATAAACTATAAACATGACTTATAAAGTAGTACATTGATATATAAATTAATATTATAATTTATAAATCAGTGTTTATACTTTACAAATAAGTGTTATAGTTTACAAATCACATGTATAATTATATAAATCAATGTTATAGTTTATAAAGTATGTCAATGATTTATAAATCAGATATATGGTTTATAAATCATGCATATAATTTATAAAGTATATGTTCATGATTTATAAAGTAGTGCATTGATTTATAAAGTATGGTTATAGTTTATAAATATGGCATTTTTGTACAATTTTGGTACAAACGGCACCCCATAAAATTACAGTGAGTGCTAAGTTACAATAAATACAATAAGTGCTAAGTTACAGTTATAAAGTAGGAGTAGTTAATTGTTTAAATGTTTCAAGATCAATGGTAGATAGATTTGGGATACATAGATAGGGTCCGCAACGCGAAAAATCGATATCCTCCAATCAACTACCTAACTATTGTCATGTGTTAGGCTAAGTGTAACTTGAATAACACCAGCGTAGCAGCCAAGTTTGCCACTTTCTTCTGGTAGAAAACGATACAAATGTCTTAAAATCACGTGAATTTTCGTTGCAGCAGTTCGTAGGGTTCTTCGTATGTCACGATATCCACTCTCAACATTGTTCAAGTAGTCTACCATCAACTCAAAGTATTGGTGGTTTGATTATATTGGTCAGTTTCCGGTGGCAGCACGATATGTGCAGCTTTTTGGCGACAGACAAAATGTTTCTTGCTCTGGAGCACAGGACAAGCAGAGAAGCAACTGCGCCGTGGGTCAGCAATGACCAGTACTAGGTAAAGTACCTTCATGCAGAGTATGGTTATAATTGAAGCTTGTTAGCCATCTGGCTGAGCCATCTATATGCTGAAATTCGGCCAAAACGACGCGATTTTTGCAAACAAATACCAGAATGGTTGATACAACAGTGAGACGGTCTTCAACAGCAAGGATACGAAGCTTATAAACACCTAACAATACGGCCATCTCGCCCAGTAGACACATAAAGCAATCTAATGCATGAAATAGGCACTCACGTGATCGAAATTCAAATCGCCGAAATACCCATGAAATC